>NW_006287321.1:280354-286812 GCF_000327345.1 Myotis davidii | reverse complement strand
AATCATCAGAGAGATGTAAATAAAAACTATAATAATATATCACCTCACCCCTGCCAAAATGGCTAACATCAATAAATTAACAAGCCACAAGTGTTGGTGAGGATGTGGAGAAAAGGGAGCCCTAATACACTGCTGGTGGGAATGCAGACTGGTGCAGCCATTGTGGAAACAGTATGGAGTTTGTAAAAATATTAAATATGAAACTGCCTTTTGACCTAGTGATCCCACTCCTAGGAATATATCCTAAGAAACCCGAAACATCAATAAAAAAATATGTGCACCCCTATGTTCATAACAGCACAATTTACAATAGCTAAGATCTGGAAATAGCCCAAGTGCCCATCAGTAGATGAGCGGATAAAAAAGCTGTGGGACATTTGTACCATTGAATATTATGCAGTAGTAAAAACGAAGAATCTCTTACCCTTTGAGACAGCATGGATGCAACTGGAGAGCATTATACTAAGTGAAATAAGCCAGTCAGAGAAAGACAAGTATCACATGATCTCACTCATATGTGGAATCTAATTAACAAAATAAACTGATGAACAAAATAGGTCCAGAGACATAAAGCATGGAACAGGTTGTGGAACCTCAGAGGGAAGGTGGATAGGTGGGAAGAGATCAACCAAAGAACTTGCATGCATATATGCATAACTGTTGGACACAGACAATAGGGGAGTGAAAGCCTGAGGTAAGGGTGGAGGGGGGGGGGCGCTAGAAGCGGTTAATAGGGGCAAAAGGGGGACATATATAATACTTTCAACAATAAAGAATTAATTAAAAATAAATAAATGGTAAAAACAAAGTTAAAAACATGATTACAGAAAAATATATAGTGAGTGTGTGTCAAGGACTTAATTCATTAATCAGGAAATCAACCAAGTGGTAAAACTGGTTCAAAAGAGGACAGGAAAAACTGCTAAATTAAGTCAATGGAAAAAAAGAAAATGCTGGAATGAGATTGCCAAGTTCAGTGTATACTGGCTAATGTCTTACAGGAAACTAAAAAACCTTAACTTTTGTGTGTTTTTTTATTGCATTTTTCTTCTTTGCTGGCTAAAAATCACTAGTAACCTTTTACAAATTAGCATTTAACTTTCAAAAAGCTGGCATCTAATAAATAGAAAGTAATAAGTCAAAGAAAGTTACTTTCCCCTCAGGCCTGCATGTTAGCTAATGCTTTGATCTGACACAAAAGGCTGTAGTTGTCTTGTTCTGGATAATTTTTCTTAATTCAGAAAGGAGATCTAGAAATAAATCATCGCTGTAAAATAGATTATGATAAAAATCATTAACATGTATGGAATGCTGAACACTGTTCTGAGTGTTTTCATGTCTAGCTTTTAGTCACTGTCACAATGCTAGGAGGCAGGCCTGTTACTGCCCTCATTTATAGAGGAGGAAGTTGAGGCAGTCTGGCTCCAAAGCCTGTTCTTAGCTCCTTCCCATGGATAAAATGGCTATGGGTCCAATAGGGTACCTGTGGGCTGTGTGTGTGTGTGAATTTGATTGAACTAGAAATATAGGCCAATGGTGGAATTAGATGCAGTCCAATTTTTCATTTCTAATCTAAAATTTGAATTAGGCAACAAGATGTAAGATGACAATAGTCTATTAGGTGGGCTGCCTGGAAACCCTGAGATGGTTTGTGTAGAATGTTAAGTATATTTTGCCAGCTGGGACCACTGCTCCTGGTAATCACACTATCACATCCAATCCTACAGCAGAAGCAGTTATGTTGGCATGTCTAGTAGAGAGACAAGGGGAGCGAGTCCTGTATGTTAGAATTCAAGGGGATGGATGTGTCCATGTTCTCATGAAAAACCAGAATTTCATTAGAATATGGCATCATCTAGCCCTAGCTGGTTTGGCTCAATGGATAGAGGGTCACCCTGCGGCCCAAACGGTCCTGGGTTCGATTTCAGTCAAGGGCACATGCCTGGGTTGCGGGCTTGGTCCCCAGCATGGGGCGTGCAGGAGGAAGCCAATCAATGATTCTCCTTCATCATTGATATTTCTATCTCTCTCTCCCTCTCCCTTCCTCTCTGAAATCAATAAAAATATATATATTTTTAAAAAAGAATCTGGCATCATCTAAGAGTCTACATGCTTAATTAGAGGGCTCTGTGACTTGCTTTGGTATCTGGAACCCACTTTAGTGAAAGGCCCAGAAGAGTAGTTCTTTCCTAATTAGATACATCCATAATCTAATTCTCTAAAAACACACTAGTAAAGAATGGAAGGAATGCTGCAGCTGTAACACCCAGCACCCTGTCCCGCTTTTCTGCCTCTTGTAGCTGGCACATGTTTGAAGTCGTAGTTAGGACTTGATGAGCCCATTTGTCTTCTCTAGCCTCCTTTGTTTTGTCAAAATTAGCTGCACGTGCAGACATGTTTTCATTTGTAATTACTCCCACGAGGGCATAATTGCACCCAAAAGTGATTGGTAGCACCAATGGTGGGAGTAATTAGTAACAAAAATGCAAATAATTGTAGGCATCCAAATTGTAGTCTTTAAAAAGGAACACCCAGTGGAAGTTTGGCTAAAGATTTGGCCTGCTCTCTTTCCTCCACTGGATGTTTGTTTGTTAGTTGAACCAATATTGTAACCTCTGGACCCACTTTTGACACCTCTAGGGCCTCTTGGAAATGCGTTAAAAATCAGACTGACCCCAAATGTCAGCTCATTGAGAAACTAGAAAAAGGAATCAGAGTCAAAATTAAATTTGGGCTCGAGGGGGGAGCACAGACAATTGAACACATTTTTTTTTTTTATCATAAGCATGAATCTCGTTCTCCATACCAAGTCTGGGGAAAACAGAGTCGCAGAAATAGTAGAAGCTTTTCTTGACTCAGCCTCTAATCACAGAATTACAGGAACTCTAGCTAACATCCTTCCCATACCTGCTTCCCACCAAATTATTCCCGAATAAGGCAGGATTATGGTAGCCGTGGTGAGGTGTGAGACCATGCCGTGTCTCCACAGCTTTGCCCATGTTTCCTGTGATGTCCCCCTGGTTTTCTCCATCCAGGCAGCACTGGGCTGTGCCAGGTGGCTTTGGCTTAGCGACGACTCTGGATAACAATGCTGGGCTGCCAGGTTGCACCTAAAATTTATATCCATTTGTGTTACACTTTGTAACATAGGCCACAGGTAATAGTCTTTCTGTTCACAAAGCCTTCCAGAGGTTTTACTGAAACATCTCTCCTTTGTTTTTATTGATTGATTGGTTAATTGATGGATTGATCTTGTTAATCTTCACCCGAGGATATTTTTCCATTGATTTTTTTTTTAGAGAGTAGAAGGGAAGGAGAGAGACAGAGAGAAATATCAATGCGAGACACATCAATTGGTTGACTCCCCCACGTGCCCCAATAGGGGATTGAGGTTGTAACAGAGGTACATGCCCTTGACTGGAATCGGACCAGTGACCCTTCAGTCCTCTGGCCAATTCTCTATTCACTGAACCAAATTGGATAGGGCTTGTGTGTGTATTTTTAAAATGTATTTACAGTATTACAGGTATCCTCCATTTTGCCACCCCCCCCTTTTCTTTCTTCCTCCAGCCCCCATCCCACCCGAGGCCTTCACCCAACTATTGGGCTATGTATATATGCATATCGGTTCTTAGGTCAATCTCTGAAACATCTCTTCTTTGTTTTTGAAGGAGAGAGACCCCAACCAATACTAGCCAGAGACCTGGGGGAAAGGGAGTACAGGGGAAAGCTAGGGGTGGAAGTAGCAGGAAGGCCAATTAAGAGAGCAATGTGAGTCCAGCACTCTCCATTGTACTCATCACCCCTCTACTCACATTTGCACACACACACCAATTCTCCTTTCTTTAGGTGTCTTCTCCCATTAGTTATTGGACTTTCAAACGGGCTCCTCTTATTGGTACGTAGTGTTCCAGAGGTACTTGGATATACCTGGGTTTTCCTGAAAACACAGCCTGACCTGTCCTTGGGACCTCAGCAACAGTGGTGCTGGTTGACAAAGAAACTTTGGTCTAAGGAAGACAGGAAGGGGAGGCAATATTTTATAGTAAAGTGTTTTACAGGAAGGAAATAGCAAGCTTGTATTGATTACGGGCCCATAAGGAGGGATCAATGTCACCAACAGAATGAAGAAAATGAACTGGTGATGTGTGTATTGTTTAGCATTCACACATATTAGCAAAGCCATTCTCTTGGGGAATACATTTGCTAAATAAATCAATGCCAATCCAACCAAAAGAGTGTGGAGAAATGAAGGTGTGTATAATGCACTTCCCTCCCCTGGAAATACACTTTTGTGTTGCTTGCAGAACAGAGGTAGATCTTATAACACTTAGGGGTAAAAAGTAGGAGGCGAGGGGTGAGCTCATTTGTTGACAGGAAATAACTTGGGGAAAACATTGGGCAGCCTGTGGGCAGAATGTATTTAAAAACCAAAGGTTGCCCCAGCAATGGGATCTCACAGCTGTCACTCCAAGGGTGAGTTCTTAGTCCATTTAATAATAGCTTTCTCTGCCCAGTGCTGGGGAAGGAATGTGTTCCATTTACTCTAACTGTTTGTAGCATCTGGGGGTGCTGCTCCATCATCCCGCCACTATAATTTACCTGCTTTTATTGCTGTAGGCAGCCCTCATCCAAAAGGATTACTTTGCAGATAAAAGAAAAGGCATACGTGGTAAAAAGGTGATGAAGGTAAGGGGTTATAAAGCTACTACAAAGAGAGGAAGTATAAGGAAAAAGATAATTGTTTAAGAATATTTAAAAGGGCCGCTCAGATATTAACACTGGATAAAATATGGTTGGGCCGACTATATCATTTTAACCAGAGAAAGTAAGATCATATGAGTCCTAATAAGTCCTCTTGAGGAGAAGTGACTGCTCATATGTCTCAGGCTAAAAGAGCCCTATGACTGTGGAAGGAATTCTGTGTATAGTCTTCAGTCAGGTTCTGGTTTTCCACCTGGAAGATCTGGTTGTGGTCAGTGGAGTGGTTTGATATCAGTGGCTCTGTGTGACAGTGGCTAGCATAGGGGAAAATGAACATCTGTGGATGCTTGTGTGTTTGATTATGTTAAAATTAACTTATGCTGGGGATAAAGTTTTTAATTGCTTGCTTAGACTTTAATCCAAATATTATTGGGAGGCAGTCCTTAGTGAAAAAATATCATATTAAAATGTCAATGATTGACATAGATTTCTAAGTCAGAAGGAGGCCATGGAATAGGGGAGTAGCCGAGCAGAAGTGGAATCTGCTAGAGCTCTGGGTAGGCTGGTGCAGTCCTGCTGGGTATGAGATAGTAATTTCTGAATGGCATGAGTGAGAGAGAACACTGGGTTAGCAGAGGGGAATAGCAGAGCCTGTCAGGGTATCATGGACGTCTGTTGATTTCATCTGACTGGTCCATCTTCTTTGTCAGATCATGACATGCTCCGTTCTCTTTGTGCCACTATACATCTCATACTCCATGTGGTCATGGAAGGATTGAGTTCCCTCATGACCTTTCCCACCTTCCTAAGGCCCCATATATTTTATCAGAAGACTCAGTTCTGCAGGGCACTGGCCTTCCCTGTGACATGATGTGTGAACACTGGAAAAGAAAAAGTGTCCGTTTTACTCTGGGGTTTCTTATTATAAGAATACTAGTGGCCTGGTGCATGAAATTCATGCACATAAAAAGGGAATTAATTAGAGGAAATATTTTAATATTGCTATTTGCCCTTTATCTATGATAGAAGTGTCAGAGGTGAAAGAAAATTAGTAAAATGTATATAAAAATCTTCCTATACAAGAGTCTGGGGCATGCCACGGGACCCAGAGTCAAGTCCCTGCCCACACATGTGCACCTTGAAATCGTGAAAGACCCAGACTTAGCTGGCCCCCACCCCATTGGGCAAGATCCAGACCCGGCTGGCCCCCACCCCATTGGGCAAGATCCAGACCCAGCTGGCCCCACCCCCATCAAGCCCCGCTGGGTAGGGGGTGCAGCCTCAAGTCCACTAGCTCTGCGCCAGGTGGGGGGTGCAGCCTCAGGTCCCCCAGCCTGGCACCGGTGGGGGGTGCAGCCTCAGGTCTCCTGTCAAGCCCCGCTGGGCAAAGGGTGCAGCCTCAGGTCACCCATGCAGCCTCAGGTCCCCCAGCCTGGCACCGGTGTCCCCTGTCAAGCACCGCTGGGCCAGGGGCATGTCATCAGGTCTCCTGCCCCAGCCCAGTGCCACGCAGCCTCAGGTCCCTGCTGATCACTCATTACAACTTGTTACTGGAACCCTGCCTCTGCTGTGGGCGCAGTCATCTTGTGACAGCGTGATGGAGTGAGGGTCAATTTGCATATTACCTCTTTATTATATAGGTTGTGAGCCTGAATCTGATGGAGGCAATATCCCCCAGGAGTATTGGAGAAACTGGCTGTGAACAAAGTCACCACACAGCAGAAAGCAAAGCCAGAAGTTGGAGAGAGAAACAC
>NW_006287321.1:270678-279176 GCF_000327345.1 Myotis davidii | reverse complement strand
ACACTGGAGAATACTATGCTGCTGTAAAACAGAAGGAATTCTTACCATTTGCAACAGCATGGATGGAACTGGAGAGCATTATGCTAAGTGAAATAAGCCAGTCAATGAAAGAAAAATACCACATGATCTCACTTATTTATGGATAATTAAGACCATTATAAACTGATGAACAAAAATAGATACAGAGGCAGAGCTGCCTCGAACAGACTGTCAAACTACAGCGGGAAGGCCGGGGAAGGTTGGGGGGATGGGTAAGAGATCAACCGAAAGACTTGTATTTATGCATATAAGCATAACCAATGGACACAAGATACTGGGGGGTATGTTTGGGACGTGTGCCAGGGGTTTCCCACCCCTGGTCTAGTGGAATGTGTCTTTATTTGACTCATTTTTTACTGTCTAGAGTCTCTTCATTAATGATCTGAATAAATCTTTGACTTGTGTTCAACTTATCTATCTATCTATATAAAAGGCTAAGTGACTGTCTGACTGTCCAACTGGTCAGTAGGCATGATGTACACTGACCACCAGGGGGCAGACATTCAATACAGGAGCTGCAGAGCTGTGGTGACTTGGCAGCAGCAGTTCTCAGGTGATACACCCTGGAACCAGAAAGGAGGGAGCCTGATTCCTCGTGGGGCCATGCCATTCCACCTTCGGCTGTGGGACATGTTATTGCTGGGGCACTGTTGGCCCTGAATCTGGTTTACTTCACACTTGCATTTGTGTTCCACACCCTGTATGACAGCAACTTTGCAGAGTGGACCCCTCAGGGGAATGTCAGAGAGCCAGTTTAGGCCCAATCCTTGCAGGCCAGGCTGAGGGACCCCACTGGCCAGAGGGATCCCACAGATGCCCTTGGAGCCACAGCACCACCCCAAGTGCAGCTGGCCCAGGAGGGACTACAGGAGTTTGGCTCCAGGGCATGTCCAGCCCATCTCACCCACTCCTGCTCTGCCAGCCACTTTCTAATTAATCTCCTGTCAATGGGCATGAATCCTTGCACTGGGTCACTAGTATTTATACAAGTGTTATGCTTTTAACATTTTGAAAATTATACTGTAACAGTATGTTAAACTCTCCAAAGAAATTCATTCTGTTTATAATTTACTATGACATGTACAAGTATATGAAACACATCTGTGTGATTACCTTATGTATGGGTCAGGCTTCTGGAATATAGGCCCCTACTTGCAGGCAATATGTAACTTTTCTGAAGCCACAAGGTAAATTAAAGCATTGTTTTAATTAAATGAAAATGAAAACTCAGCATATCAGCTAAAATTTGGCTTAGAGGAAAATTTATAGAATTAAAGCCTTATATAAAGAAAGAAGAGATGTCTTTAAGATTTCAGGTTAATAAAATAGAAAAAGAAGAGCAAATCAGGAGAAGAAGATGGTTGCCAATGGGAAGGCAGACAGCAAGATAGTGTGTGAGTGAGAGAACGAAAGGAGAGTGTGTGGACATATGAAAAGTGTAAATTTGTGGGTGAGCGATAGCTATACTCAAGGAGATTGTTGGAGACTGCTGGACCGGGCTCCCCTAACTGGGCAGCCTCCCCTGCTGCTGAAATCTCTCCCAGAGCGGCTGGCTCTGCCGCAGAAACTGCGCCATCTTGAAGGGAAGAGTGGCTGTTATCAGAAGTGTATATACGTCCAGGGACCCTGAAACCATGGCACCCAGGGACCAGCTACGAATCCAGGAACACGGGATCTCAAGCAGCGCAAATTCGAGGACTCAGACAAGTCCTGCTCCTCCTCACGGAAAGGTCAGATTTTGCCTAGGGAAAGGTGAGGTCTGCAATCCAGGTTGGAGAGAGAAACGCGTGCAAAGAAGTATGTGCCCCCACAAAGTCCGCGGCCGTTGGGGCCAGCGTGATCAGTGAGTGTGGAAGGGTTTCTGCCAGGGTTGCTGGCAGAAGGGAACTCTAAAAATCAGCTCATAGCAGGACTGGGCGCAAAAAGGCTGCCTCGGATTTTACCAGTGTGCCAGCTGCTTAGTGCCAGGGGAAATTTGGAGAATTGCGCACAGTGCTGGACGGTAAAAGTTGTGAGCTTGTGCACTTACTTTAGCTCTTTTTTTCTCTTTAAATCCTTGCTTTTGATTACTAACCCAATACATGGAATCACCCAATTGGGGACACTCACAGAGACTGCAGGGGAAAGTTGTTTTTGTGGAACCTGGGGATCAGAGCAGGGAGTAACGATCGGGGAACCAGCTCTGGGGCAATTGATTCTCCCAAACCAGTATTAAGTGCAACAGGGAAAAAAACCCTAAATACTGGCTAGAGAGGATTTATAGCCCCAGAGGTCAATCCAGAAACACTGCTACCCAGGGACTGAATCACAAATTGACTCTTCTGTAAATACAAATAAAGGCAGTCTGGGAAACAAAGAGATACTGCCTGCTTTAAAATCAAGACTGTGGTTTACATCACATAGGAGCAGTGTATCGCAGGGAACTTCAATACTGTCCTGACTACCTGACAGGAAAAATGTGCCAAACAGAAGAGTAGAGGAAGTAAATGACCTTCACTACTATACATTTTTATTTTTTTACCCTTTACTTAAGAAATTATTTTTTCTTTTTTTCCTCACTTTATTTTACCTTTTTAATTATTATATTTTTATTTTTGATTAGTATTATTACTAATACTATTGTAACCTTTTAAAAAATGTCATTTTATTTTCTCTTTATTTTATTTTGGGATTAATGGTTTACATTCCATTTTCATTTTTCCTTTAGCATCATTCTACTCTATCTCAACTTTACCTTTATGCCAACACTCCATCCCTCACTTTTCCCCTCTTGTTGTCCTGTTCTCTTACCCTATTTTTGCGTTCGATTTCCCCTATTCCTTCTTTTTACCACCTGTTAAAAATTCATCCTACTTATAAATCTAATTTCCAATCCCCTGCTCCAAGACCATACACACTTCTCCCTTCGCATTCTTCACTACCAATTTTTTTCTCTCTTTCCTTTTTGTTTTGTTCTGTTGTTGTTATTATTATTATTGTTTTTGTACTATATTTTTTTGGTTTCATTTTGTTCTGTTTTGCCTTGCTTTCTCCCTGTCCTCTTGTTCTGGTTTGCTTGATTGTTGATTAGATTATTTTTCTTCTTGCTTGTTTGTGAGATTGTTTCCCTTTTTTATTTTTTTTGTTTTTGTTTTTGTCTTTATTTTTTGCTTTTGTTTTTCCTCTCCTCACTTGTTATTAGTTGTTGTTTGTAGTTTGCATTCATTCTGGGTGTTTGTTGTTTGCATTTTTTGGGATTAGTTGTTGTTCTACTGGAGTTTTCAACCCATATAAATAGTTTCCCCCCCTTTTGTATTCTCTTTCTTCTCTCACTTACATTTTTTCCTTTTCTCAATGTCATTTTTGCACTATTTTTTCTTTTCTTATCCCCTAATTCTCTTTTCTCGGGTGGTCACCTTTACTTGGAGTTATTAGTATCATGAATACATTTGTGTTCAGTGCCTTGTGCCTTGTTGTGTTGTATTTTATGCCTTTAAATCAACACAGGAGAGAGAGAGAGAGAGTTACATAACCAGAAACCTGGAGAAGAGAGATAATGGGGAGACAAAGAAACAGCCCACAAATGAAAGAAAAGGAGACATCACCAGAAAAGTAAGTAAACAAAAAGGAGGCAAGCAATATGTAAGAGAAAGAATTCAGAGAAATGGTCATAAGGTGGCTGAAAAGAATGGAAGACAAATTCAACAATATGTGTAAGAACCAAGAGGAAATGAAATTGACATCACTACTATAAAGAACTCAATAGAAAACATCAACAGTAGACTAGAAGAAGCAGTGGACCACATCAGTGAGCTAGAAGACAAGGTAGGAAAAAATACCCAAGAAAAGCAGTACCTAGAAAAAAACTTAAAAAACTGGAGGAGAGCCTAAGGGAACTTTGGGACAACATGAAACGACACAATATCCACATAATCAGGGAGCAGGAAGGAAAAGAAAACGAGCAAGGCATAGAAAACATGCTTGAAGAAATAATGACAGAAAACTTCCCTGATACAGGGAAGAAAAAACTCACACAAATCCAAGAAGCTCAGAGACCCAAACAAAATGAACCCCAATAGACTGATGCCAAGGCACATTATAATTAAATTGGCAAACACCAATGACAAAGTGAGAATCTTAAAAGTGGCCAGAGAGAGTCAGAAAGTTACCTACAAAGGATCCCCCATCAGACTAGTGACTGATTTCTCAACAGAAACACATCAGGCAAGAAGGGAATGGAGTGAAGTATACAAAGTCATGCAAAGGAAGAGTCTAAATCCAAGAATACTATACCCAGAAAGGCTATCAATAAAAATTTGAGGGGGAAATCAGGAGCTTCAAAGACAAAAAAGGACTAAGGGATTTTATTACCACCAAACCAGCAATGCAAGGAATCCCAAAGGGTCTGCTGTAAAAATAAGAAATAGGAAATGAAGAAGGAACACAGGTATAAAGAATAAAAATGGTGACAACAAGTACCTATCAATAATAACTTTAAATGTTAATGGATTAAATGCCCCAATCAAAAGACAGAGGGTAACTGAGTGGATAAGAAAAATGACCCATATATCTGCTGTCTACAGGAAACCCGCCTAAGAAAAAAAGACGTACACAGACTGATGGTGAAGGGAGGGCAAAAGGTTTTTCAGGCGAATGGAAATGAAAAAATAAGCTGGGGTAGCAATACTTACATCAGGCAAATTAGATCTCCAAGTGAAGGACATAACACGAGATAAGGAAGGCCACTTCATAATACTAAAGGGAGCAATCCAACAAGAAAATATAACTCCAGTAGACATATACACACCCAATACAGGAGCACCAAAATATATAAAAAAACTTCTGGAGGATATCAAAGGAGAGATTGATAGCAATATAGTCATAGTAGTGGACTTTAATACCCCACTATCACCATTGGACAAATCCTCTAAATAAAAAATCAGCAAAGAAACATCAATACTAAATGATGCACTAGGTCAGATTGAATTAATTGACATCTTCAGAACATTTCACCCGAAGCCACCTTCATAATACTAAAGGGAGCAATCCAACAAGAAAATATAACTCCAGTAGACATATACGCACCCAATACAGGAGCACCAAAATATATAAAACTAGAAATCAACTACAATAAAAAACAATAAAAAAATCAAACACCTGGAGGATAAATAGCATGCTATTAAACAGTGATTGGGTTACCAGAGAGATCAAGGAAGAACTAAAAAAACATCATGGCAACAAATGACAATAAAACACAACAATCCAAAATCTATATGACACAGTGAAAGCAGTCTTGAGAGGGAAGTTCATAGTTCTACAGGCCTGCCTCAAAAAACAAGAAACAATGGTAATAAATTATTTAACCCTACAACTCAAAGAGTTAGAAAGAGAACAACAAGAAGAGCCCATTGTAAGCAGAAGGAAGAAAATAATAAAGATCAGAGCAGAAATAAATGACATAGAGACCAAAAAAAAAAAAAAAAACAATACGAAAGATCAATAAAACCAAGAGTTGGTTCTTTGAAAGGATAAACAAGATTGATGAACCTGTAGACAGGCTCACCAAGAAGCAAAGAGAGAGGACCCAAATAAACCAATTCAGAAATAAAAGAAGTGAAATAACAACCGATCCCACAGAAAAACAAACGATTATGAAAAAATACTATGAACAACTCTATTCCAACAAAATGGATAACCTAAATGAAATGGACATATTCTTAGAAAAATACAAGCTCCCAAAACTCAACCAAGAAGAGTCAAAAAACCTGAATAGGAAGATAACTACCAAAGAAATTGAAACAGCAATAAAAAATCTTCCAGCAAAGAATAGAAAGGGGGGCATATGTACTACTATCTGTAATACTTTAAACAATAAAATAAAATTTAAAAAAGAAGAGCAAATCAAATTGAAAGCAGGCAGATAGAAGAAAATATTTATGAAAAGAGCAGAAATCAATGAAATTTTAAATGGAAAAACAGTAGAGAAAATCAATGAAACAAAAAACTGGCTCTTTGAAATATATATTAGTAAAATTGACAAACCTCCAGCAAAACTGACAAAGAAAAAAGAGAGAAGAAACAAATCGCCAATATCAAGAATGAATAAGAAGATATCACTACAGACCCTACAAACATCAAAATGATAATAAGGAAACTGTAAAACAACTCCACGTGTATAAAGTTGACAACTTAGATAAAATAGACCAAATTTGAGAGAACACAAATTACCTCAATTCATCCAATATGAAATAAATAATTTGAATAGCCCTATATCTGTAAAAGAAATTGTATTTATGGGTACAAACCATTCAATAACAAATAATCCAGGAGCAGATGGCTATACTGGTGAATTCTACCAAAACATTAAAGGAAGAAATAAAACCAATTGGAATAAAACCAATGCAATACCTATTAAAATACCAATGGCATATTTCAAAGGTGTTTCAGAAATTAGAAGAGTGGGAGACACTTCCAAAAATTCATTTTATAAGGCTAGTAATGACACTGATCCCCAAACCTGACAAAGACATTGCAAGAAAAGTAAACTACAGACCAATATTCCTACAGACTAATTTTCCTAGACATAAACACCTTCAACAAATTTCTAGCAAGTGGAATCCATTTTTATAAAAAGATAATACATACATCATTACAAGTGGGGTGTGTCATAGGAATACAAGTCTAGTTCAGCATTTGAAAACCAATCAATATGATTCACCATATCAAAAGAATAGAAAAGATAAAGCACAAGATCATTTCAATAGATGCAGCAAAAGCATTTGAAAAATCAACAATTGGAGGATACAAAATGGTGGTGGAATAGATGGATGTGTCCTGAGCCTTGTCCCAGAGCAGATAAAACAGTGATGGCAAACCTTTTGAGCTCAACGTGTCAGCATTTTGAAAAACCCTAACTTAACTCTAGTGCCGTGTCTCATATAGAAATTTTTTGATATTTGCAACCATAGTAAAACAAAGACTTATATTTTTGATAATTATTTTATATATTTAAATGCCATTTAACAAAGAAAAATCAACCAAAAAATGAGTTTGCGTGTCACCTCTGACACGTGTGTCATAGGTATACCATCACTGAGATAGAATAAGCAACTAAATTGAATAACATCTACTCTGAATTGGCAAAGTAGACACAGCTGGTGAGACAATTCACAGCCAGTAAAGGCGGAGGACACCGGGAGAACAAGTAAAATTAGGAATCTGGGCTGGAGAAAACTGCAAGACCTCCAAGCCCAGAGGATCAGAGGGAAACCACATGGCACAGAGGCTGCATCCCTTGGGACAGGCATAGCAACTGACTGTGGAAAGGAGGTCTGCAGGACTGCTGGTGGCAGGGGATTCTAGATCTGGGTCCATAGCCAAGAGAGATTGAGCCCAGAGGAGGCAGCCTGGACGGCTGCCCAGGCCTCTCCATGCTGGGAAGAGAGGGGCTCGCATGGCGCAGCTCTTTCCCCTCTTTTCGGTCTTTGCTTTTGTTTGCTAAACCTAGTTTTTGGGACCTGTCAAATACAGACACTCACCAGTGGCTGAGGTGTAGATGAAGGTGTGGACTTGTGGAATCTGGGGAGAGGCTGGTGAGAAGAGAGTGTCGGGAAGAGGTTCCTGTGAGTCTGGTGCTGAGTCATACCTGACATGTCCAACCTAGGCAGCCATTTTCTCCTGAAGAGATAGCCCTTCTCTGTAGTCTCCAGGCAAGCAGCCCACCCATGTCTGAGGAGTGGCAGCCGTGCGACCAGCCTGCCCCCGCCCAAGAAGCAGCAGCTCTGCGAGCAGCCACCCCATCTGAGGAGCAGCCTGGCCCCATCCAAGGAGCAGCAGCCCTGAGAGCAGCTGCAGTCCAAGGAGTAGCAGCACTGCAAGCAGCCCAACCCCATCAAAGGAGCAGCAGCCACACACAGCCTACCCCCGTCTGAGGAGCAGAACCTTTGTGAGCAGCCCGTCCCCATATGAGGAGCAGCAACTGCACAAGCAGGCTGCCCCCACCAGCCAAAGGAGCCACGACTGCTGCGAGCAGCACCACCAGAGGAGTCACTGCCAACTGAAGAGCAGCCACTGCCACAATCGCCCGAGGAGCAGCTGCCGCCCGAGGAGCCGCTGCCACCCGAGGAGCAGCCCCTGCTCAACTCAACACCTAGATTCTACAGTGGGAGCAAAAATGTGAAGACAAAGAAATCCCCAAAGGAAAGAAAAGGCAAAATTGCCAGAAAAGCAGCTAAGTAAAATGGAGGCATGCAGTATGTCAGAAAAAGAATTCAGAATAAGGGTCATATAGTTCATAAGCTAAAAGGATGAAAAAAATCAACACCTTATGTAAGAATCAAGAAGAAATAAAGAGTGATATAGCTGCAATAAAAAACACCATGGAAAGTTTCAACAGTAGACTAGGAGAAGTGGAGGACCAAATTAGCGAATTAGAAGACAGGGAAGCAAACACACCCAAACTGAACTGCAATTGGAGAAAA
>NW_006287321.1:264522-268220 GCF_000327345.1 Myotis davidii | reverse complement strand
GAGACACTAAAAAATACAATACAAAAGATCAAAGAAACTAAGAGCTGGTTCTTTGAATGGATAAACAAGATTGATGAACCTTTAGCCAGGCTCACCAAGAAGCAAAGAGAAAGGACCCAAATAAACAAAATCAGATGAAAGACGTTAAAGATCAGAGCAGAAATAAATGACGTAGAGACTAAAAAATACAATACAAAAGATCAAAGAAACTAAGAGCTGGTTCTTTGAATGGATAAACAAGATTGATGAACCTTTAGCCAGGCTCACCAAGAAGCAAAGAGAAAGGACCCAAATAAACAAAATCAGAAATGAAAGAAGTGAAGCAACTACAGACCCTACTGATATACAAAGGATTGTCAAGAAATACTACAAACAACTCTATTCCAACAAACTAGACAACCTGGAGGAAATGGACATATTCCTAGAAAAATACAACCTTCCAAAACTCAATTGGGAAGAAGTTAACAACATTAATATGCTGATAACTATGGAGGAAATTGAAACAGTCATTTAAAAGCTTCCAGCATGACTCAGAAGATGGCAGCTGGCAGGATGGAGTTGAGGGAGAGGACGTGAATGAGTGAGGGGGTGAAAGGAGAGTGTATTCATGTATGTGGTGTGTGTGTGTGAGAATGAGGGACAGTTGAATCCGGCAGGAGTAATGGGGGCTGGCAGACCAGACTATCCTGGACAGAGAGCACATACCACCACTGCAGACACTCCCTGGGCTGTGGGATGTAGGCACAGAGCCCAAGCCATCTTGAAGGGGAGAGCGGCTTCTTCTAGGAACTCATCAACACCACCACCCAGATAGGCCGTGGACACTGCCCGTGACCCTGCAGCCACTCTAGCCAAAATCTCGCTGCCCCACCCACAGACCTGCAGACCTAAGACCTCCACCTCCAAAGGTGCACAGCTCCCACAGCAGTAAGTGCATTCTCCTCCCTCCCCAGCTGCTGACCTCCAGATGCCACAGTTGCATGTTTCCAGCATGCAGGCTTCATGAGCCCACCACTCCACAGGCAGCTCTTGGGTGCTGCTGTGAGCCCCCACTGGGAATGCTCTTATACAAACAAGGATGCACTGCCCTGGCAGTAGAAATTCTGAATTCCCTCTTCCCGGATACCTGCCCACAGACACCTTGGCCACACAACTTCAGAGCCAGGGCCCTTCAGAGTGCATCGGTGCCCTGTGCTGGCAATCGCACCATGGGTACCCCTGTGAACCACCACTGGTAGTGCGAGTATCCAACCATGGGCATAGCAGCAAAAACGGAGTCCCCCCACCTCACAGCTGCAGACCTCAGAACACCACAGTCATGCTTTTCCAGTACACAGGCATCCAGAGCCCATCGCTCCATGGGCAGCTCTTGGGTGCCATTGTAAGCCCCCACTGGGTGCACTCTTTTACAAACGAGGACGCACTGCCCCGGCAGTGGAGATTTTCAATTCCCCATACCTGGATACCTGCCCACAAGACACCTCAGTCGCACAGCTTCAGCGCAAGGGCCCCTCAGAGTGTGTCAGTGTGCCGTGCTGGCAAATGCACCACGGGTGCCTCTGTGAGCTGCCACTGGGTGCATGTGAATCCAACCAAGGACACAAGGCCCCAGGCAGTAGAATTTTGGACTTCCCCCACTTCTGGCTGCCTGCCCATGGACACCTCAGTCACACAGCTTCAGTGCAAGAGCCTCTCTGAGTGCACTGCCCAGGCAAATGGCCTCGGGGTATCTCTGTGAGCCACCACTGGGCACGTGCATGTATCCAACCATGGGACAGCAGCAAAAATTAAGTCTTCCCACCCCACAGCTGCAGGACTCTGGCTACCACAGCTGAGCTTTCCAGAGTGCAGGCCTCCTGAGCCCCACCACCCTGACAGACAGTTCCTGGGTGCCTCCGTGAGCACCACCTCCCCGCTCCCCCGGGGCATGCATGATTTCAACCAAGGGCACAAAGCAGCAAAAACTGGGACATCCCCCTCCAGGGCTGCTGACTTCTGCAGCAGTTGTGCCTGTCCAGCACATGGGCCTACTGAGCCTGCTGACCCTATACGCGGCTCCTAGGTGCTTCCTTAAGCCCTGTTTGAATATGGCATGCTCATATTCAAACAAGGGTGCACTGCCCTGGCAGTAGAAATTTGGACTTCCCTTTCCCACAGACATCGCGGTCGCATGGTTTCAGCACACAGTCCCCCTGAGGCCACCGTCCCAGCAGGTGACTTTCGGGTGCCTCTGTGAGCTGCCACTAGGTGCACTTTTATCCAACCAAGGGCTCAAGGCTCCAGCAGCAGAAACTTGGACTTCCTCCTCCTCAGCTGTTGACCTCCGGTCACTGAAGTTGCACCGATCCAGAGCGCAAGCCCCCTTAGCCCCCTGCCCCAGCAGGTGGCTCCTGGGTGCTTCCCTGAGCCACCACAAGGCACAACCCTGGCCGCTGGTATCCAGTCCCTGAAGTAACACCACTCTGGCACAAGGTACCCTGATCCCACTGCCCCAGCAGATGGCTCTTGAGCACCTCTGTAAGCACCCATTGGGCATCCATATCTAACCAGGGGCACACATCTCCAAAGCAGAAACTGGGACTTCTCCCTCCATGGGGCCAGCAGCACACCACAATTACTCTGATCCAGCGTGTGGGCCCCACAAGCACACACCCCTTTCAGACAGTTCCTGGGCCCCTCTGTATGCTGCCACTGGTTGTGTGCCTCTCCAACCAAGGGAGCATGACTCCCACAGTAGGATCCACGAGATACCCCTCCCAGCTACCTACCTCTGGACAGCCTGCTGCTGGATCCTGAACTCCTTTGTGATTCAGAGAGGGAAACCACTTTGGCCAGAACCCCACTGCCTCAACCACAGAAACAAGATATCTGCCCTCCACTGTCACAGGCTCCAAGCCCCTCATAGTGAGTTGTGGAGTGGTGCTAATCCAGCAAGAGTGAGAACACACTGGCCAAAGTCACAGTTCCTGAGCCTCAGGCCCCAAGAATCCTTCCTCCAAGGCTGTGGACTCTGGGTAACCATAGTGAGCACATACTGTGAGACCTCAGACAACCTTTCCCACAAGACCCAGAACCATAATCACACTCAACATAGCTTGCACAACAAAGCTGGGGGTGAGTCATATTGCTAACCCATGATGAAACTTCATCCACAAATAAGAAACTAACATTCAAGATGCAACTAATCAAGAGAACACAAATAGCTCAAGTAGGGAGCTCAACTAGATTACCATGCCCAGGAGACCTGAGATATCACAACAGTAACACCACCTTCAAAAGAACCTGGGTAGCAAAGCAGTTGGACCTAGGACACAAAAACAATTAAAACATTACAGCAAAACATGGGGCGGGGGGGAACAATAAAGTAATCCCCAAAGGAAAGAAAAAGAGGATCACCAGAAAGGGAGCTAAATGAAATAAAGGCAAGTAACATGTCAGAGAAAGAATTCAGAGTAATGATTATAAGAATGCTCAAATGGCTGGATGACAAATGCACACAATGTGATGAGAATTATAAGGAGCTGAATGAGAATGTCACCAACATGAAAAGGAACCAAGAAGAAATGAAGAATGACATAGCTGCAATAAAGAATACAACAGAAGGCTTAAACAGTAGACTAGAAGAGGGTGAGGACTACATCAATGAATTAGAAGACAAGGTAGGAAAAAACACACAAACACAGCAGCAACTGGTAAGA
>NW_006287321.1:249225-263933 GCF_000327345.1 Myotis davidii | reverse complement strand
TAACAAGAGATAAGGAAGACCACTACATAATACTAAAGGGATCAATACAACAAGAAGATATAACTCTGGTAAACATATATGCACCCAATGCAGGAGCACCTAAATACATTAAAAAAACTCCTTGAAGATATCAAGGGAGAGATGGACAACAATATAACCATAGTAGGGGACTTTAATACCCCACTGACATCACTAGATAAATCCTCTAAACAAAAAAATCAGCAAAGAAATAGCAATCCTAAATGACTCACTAGATCAGGTGGATTTAATTGACATCTTCAGAACATTTCATCCCAAGCTACAGAATATACATTCTTCTCCAGTCCACATGAGACTTTTTCAAAGATAGACCACATATTAGGACACAGGAAAAAATCTCTTCAAATTCAAGAAGATAGAAATCATAACAAGCATCTTCTCAGATCACAATGGCATAAAACTAGAAATAAACTACAATAAAAAACAATGAAAAAGAATCAAACACTTGGAGGCTAAATAGCATGCTATTAAACAATGATCGGGTTAACAAAGAGATCAAAGAAGAAATAAAAAGCATCTTGGAAACAAATGACATTGAAAACACAACAATCCAAAATCTATGGGATACAATGAAAGCAGTCCTGATAGGGAAATACATAGCTCTACAGGCCTACCTCAAAAAACAAGAAAAAATGGTTATAAATTACCTAATCTTACAACTTAAAGAATTAGAAAGAGAGGAACAAAAACAGCCTAAAGTAAGCAGAAGGAAGGAGATAATAAAGATCAGAGCAGAAATAAATGACATATAGACAAAAAAACAAAAACAAAAAGAAACCAAACCAAAAACAATACAAAAGATCAATGAAATCAAGAGCTGGTTCTTTGAAATGATAAAATAAGATTGATGAACCTCTATCCAGGCTCACCAAGAAACAAAGAGAGAGGACCCAAATAGACAAAATCAGAAATGAAAAGAGGTGAAGTAACAACTGACCCTACAGATATACAATGGATTGTAAAAATAATACAGACAGTCCTTGGGTTACATTGGACTCGATGTACATCATTTTGTGGTTATGTCACCATCTCCCATTTATTTATATAAAAAAATTCCGTCATTTCTATGTATGTGCTTTTTGTTATTATTTATTTACCACAAGTAAAGGTCAGCAATTGTTATCTCTCTTTTAATTTTTTTTTTTACTGTTTCACTTCATTCATGCTGTGCATGTGCTCCATTGAGTGACGTAGGTGCTTATGTAGGTGGGTTCTGACTTATGGCAAAAATCGCCTTACTTTGAGCTGTAGGAATCAATCTCCAACATAACCCGAGGACCTACTGTACTACAAACAACTCTACTCCAACAAACTAGACAACCTTGATGAAATGGACATATTCCCAGAAAAATGCAACCTTCCAAAACTCAATCAGGAAGAATTAAAAAACTTGAGTAGGCCAATAACTACTGATGAAATTGAAACAGTAATCAAAAAGCTTCCAGCAAACAAAAGCCCTAGACCAGATGGCTTCACAGTGGAGTTGTCCAAACATTCAAAGAAGAAATAAAACCAATCCTTCTCAGACTATTCTAAAAAATTCAAGAGAAAGGCACACTTCCAAGCTCATTCTATGAAGCCAGCATTACCCTAACCCCAAAACCAGATAAAGACAACACAAAGAAAGAGAATTACAGGCCAATGTCCCTGATGAACATAGATGCTAAAATCCTCAACAAAATTCTAGCAAACCAGATCCAGCATTACATTAGAAAGATCATACACCATGACCAAGTGGGAATTATTCCAGGGATGCAAGGCTGGTACAATATCTGCAAATCAATAAATGTGATATATCACATAAACAAACTGAGAGACAAAAATCACATAATCATATCGATTGATGCAGAAAAGGCATTTGACAAAGTCCAACACCCTTTCTTGATAAAAACTCTCAGCCAAGTGGGAATAGAGGGATCATACCTCAACATAATAAAAGCCTTATATGACAAATCCACAGCCAACATCATACTCAATGGCCAAAAACTAAAACCATTTCCCTTGAGAACAGAAACAAGACAGGGATGCCCCCTTTCACCACTCCTGTTCAACATAGTACTGGAAGTGCTAGCCACAGCAACCAGACAAGAAGAAATAAAAGGCATCCAAACTGGAAAATAAGAAGTAAAATTGTCATTATTTGCAGATGACATGATACTGTACATAGAAAACCCTAAAGACTCCATCAAAAAATCATTTGATTTAATAAATGAATTCAGCAATGTAGCAGGATACAAAATTCATGCCAAGAAATCTATGGCATTTCTATACACCAATAGTGAACTTACAGAAAGAGAGATTAAAAAAACAATCCCATTTACCATTGCACAAAAGAATTAAGATATCTAGGAATAAACTTAACTAAGGAAGTAAAAGACCTCTACCCAGAAAACTACAGGACATTGAACAAAGAGATAGAGGAAGGCATAAACAGATGGAAGAACATACCCTGTTCATGGATTGGTAGTATCAACGTCATTAAAATGTCCGTACTACCCAAAGCTATCTATAGATTCAATGCACCCCCCATTAAAATACTGACAGCATATTTCACAGACCTAGAATGAACTCGCCAAAAATTCATCTGGAATAAAAAATCCCGAATAGCTGCAGGGATCCTGAGAAAGAAGAACAAAATAGGAGGGATCTCAATACCAGATATTAAGCTGTATTACAAAGCCATTGTTCTCAAAAATGCCTGGTACTGGCACAAGAACAGATATATAGACCAGTGATGGCGAACCTTTTGAGCTAGGCGTGTCAGTATTTTGAAAAACCCTAACTTAACTCTGGTGCCGTGTAATATATAGAAATTTTTTGATATTTGCAACCACAGTAAAACAAATACTTATATTTTTGATATTTATTTTATATATTTAAATGCCATTTAACAAAGAAAAATCAACCAAAAAAATGAGTTCACGTGTCACCTCTGACATGCATGTCATAGGTTCGCCATCACAGATATAGACCAATGGAACAGAACAGAGAACACAGAAATCGACCCAAACCACTCTGCTCAATTAATATTTGACAAAGGAGCAAGAACATACAATGGAGTCAAGACAGTCTCTTCAATAAATGGTGTTGGGAAACTTGTACAGATACATGCAAAAAAATGAAACTAGACCACCAAATTACACCATACACACCCACACACACACACACACACACACACTCAAAATGAATAAAGGTCTTAAACATAAGACGTGAAACCATAAAAATATTAGAGGAAACCATATGCAGCAAAATATCAGATAAATGCCGAAGCAATATCTTCACCAATACAGCTCCTAGGGCAATAGAAACTAAAGAGAAAATAAACAAATGGGACTACATCAAAATAAAAAGCTTCTGTACAGAAAAAGAAACCATTAACAAAACAACAAGAAAGCCCAATGCATGGGAGAACATATTTGCTAATGTTATCACTGATAAGGGTTTAATCTTCAACATTTACAGAACTCATATAAGGTAACAAAAGAAAGATAAACAACCCAAGCAAAAAATGGGCAATGGACCTAAATAAAAGAGGACGTAAGGAAAGACAAGAGACATATGAAAACATGCTCAAAGTCACTAATCATCCAAGAGATGCAAATCAAAACGACAATGTGGTAACATCTTCTACCTGTCAGAATGGCTATCATCAACAAATCAACAAATGACAAGTGCTGGGGAGGATGTGGAGAAAAAGGCACCCTCTTGCACTGCACTGGGAATGCAGACTGGTGCAGCCATTGTGGAAAACAGTATGGCGTTTCCTCAAATAAGCTTAAAACACAAATAATGCTTGCGTCTAAAATAATTATCCAACCATCAAACCTCAGAGGGAAGATAGGGGAGGGTGGGGGGACAGGGGAGAGATCAACCAAAGGACTTGTATGCATGCATATAAGCCTAATCAATGAACACTGAAACCAGGGATTAGGGCATGAGCGAAGGTGGAGGTTGGGGGGCAATGGGGGGAAATGGACACATATATATATACATTAATCAATAAAGAAAAATAAAATGAAATACACATATAGTGGGGAAAAAAAACAACCTATCACTAAAATTGTAAAAAAAAGAGAAAAATCAACAATTCTCAGCAAACTAGAGATAGAAAGGAAAGTCCTCCATTTGATAACAGACATCTTTGCTCACTTGTCCTAATTTTTAATATTTTTTTATTTATTTTTCAATTACCATTAACATTCAATATTATATTAGTTTCAGGTGTCTTTTGACCTAATTGACATTTCTAGAACATTCCACCTAAAAGCAGAATACACATTCTTGTTAAGTACACATGCAACATTCACTGCAACTACTACATACCTACAGCTACCATCACATTTAATGGTGAAAAACTGAATGCTTTATTCCTGAGATCAAAGGACAATAAAATCTACTCTCACTACTTTTAAATATGTATTAGATGTCCTAACTAGTGGAATAAGGCAAGAAGAAGAAATAAATGCATACAAATTGGAAAGAAAAAGTAAAACTCTTTCTATTCATAGATGTCATGATTATTTACATAAAAAAGGCCAAAGAATCTTCAAAAATCTACTCAACTAAAAAAAAAAGTCAAAGAATCTCCAAAACCTACTCAAGGAAAAGTTAGCAACTTTGCAAGATTCCATGTCAATATAAAAAAAATAAATTTAATTTTTATATGCTCTCCATAAATAATTAGAAATTGAAATAAAAATAACATTTGCACTAGCATAAAAATCATGAAACACTTAGGTAAAGATTTAGCAAACTATATGGAAGATCTTTATAAAGAAATTAACAACTGATATACACAACAACATATCTTGATTTCAAAAGTATTATGCTAATCAAAAAAAGCTGAACCCAAAAGACTACATGTAATATAATTCCATTTATATGAAATTCCAGAAAAGGCAAAATTCTGTATACATTTTCAAAATGCATAGGACTGTACACATGAGATGGTGAAGTTTTTTATATACAAAATATATCTTAATAAAGTTGATTGTAGAAAGAGAGAGAGAGACCATTCTGGTTGCCACAAAGAGGATGGATTGATGAAGATCATCAAGATTAAAGACCTAGATATTAATTATTTAGAGACAAATCTAGGATTTTAAAAAATTAAACTTGACTGAGTAATAAGGGGAAAGCACAAGAAGACCAAACGTGAAAAATACAAAAGCACAGAAACAGATGAGCTCCTTGAGCACAGATGCGCCCTAAGGTAACTTACTGACAAGCCATCCACTGGCATGACACAAAGAGCAACCTGGGTGTACCAGCCCTTTGTTCCTTTTCTATCTTACTTTGGTCTCACTGGGATGCTGTGCCAAGCTGCTCAGGTAATTCCAAGGTAGGCTCATGTTAGTACCACGGTTTCAGTATGCCAGATGCATTTTTAGGCGCCCTGAGGACCTGTTCTACTGTTGGTAGAATTAGTTTTCAGCTGCTTTCTGAGACTAGAATGCCCAGGGGTTAAGTGGGTCCAGTGGCCACTTGTTTATTCTTGGTCAGCAAGCCCATGTCCCCACTGGGCAATCACTCAGGGTTTTGTCTTCACATTATTTCACCTTAGTAGTGTCATCCCATGCAATATCTGGAACTTATACTAATCATCTGAAATTGAAATGGACCTGGACATCCTGCATTTTTACTTGCTGAATTTGGCAACCCTTATCTCAAACCACTTCCCTCAGGATTCTGTCTCTTTTGGTGCACAGGACAATGCTCCAACCAACTGAGCCATACCAGTCAGGCTAGGATTCTGTCTCTTGTTTCTTCAGGTAACTCCTCCTGAGTTACCTGTTTTAAAACTGTTTTTCCTAAGTATGCACATTCAGAAATAAAAACAGGCTCTTGTCCTACAACCTGGAAGAGGAGTTTGCTCTTTGAGATTCACGCTAGTCAGAAAAAAGGGTTACTTTTTCTCTAAACATCCGTTCTGTCCCCTTGACAAAGGTAATAAAAAACAGCCATGTCCCATCTCCCTTCCTACAGGATGAATATTTCCTTTGCAGGTGTAGGGAGAAATAAATCCTTGCCATGGTGTTGTAGCAATAAGTTAAAGATGTGATCAATCCAATCTAAGATTGATTTGCGTTTTCTTCAACACTCCTTTTGCATACATTTGTATACAAAGATCCTATACCATCTGACTTTTTCCCAAGGGTGTCTGAATCTAGCTTGAAGACAATTTCATACCAAAAGGAACATCCTGAATCATGCCATTTGGTACAAGAACTAGAAATTCTTTACTGCCTGATTAGTGTTCAAAAGTGTCTTACTCATGAATAAACCACTATTTAACCCTCAAGCACAATCAACTTCATTATTTGAAATCTGTGATCTTATATTTGCCATTTAATTTTATTAAGATGAAATGAGAATGTTAATAAAGCTAAATGGCATGGCTGGGATTGTAGTGAATCAATTTTTACAGAGTGCTTGAGTCAGAAATTCTTACTTCTAACAATTGGTGATGAGAATCTTACAATTGGTGATGAGAATCTATCTATCTATCTATCTATCTATCTATCTATCTATCTATCTATCTATCTATCATCTATCTACCTAACTTCTATATCTGTCATCTTCTAGTTCTCCATCTCTTTCAATATCCTACAAACCCTAAATTATATACATAAATAAAAAATGCTTATGACAAGTATTTAAGAGTTGATAGAACTTTTTATCCATGGATTTTCCCTCCCCCTCAGAAAATCTATAATTCATAGACAAAAACCACATGGGTAAGTCATGCCTATATGTTTAAATATAATTCTTGTGTATTAAATGCATATATGTATACTAGAGGCCTGGTGCATGACATTCATGCACTTACGGGCGGGGGTGGGGGGTCCTGGGCCCTTTCACAGTCTGGGAGCCCTTGGGGGATGTCAGTTGGACATCCTTAGTGCTACCACAGAGAGAGGAGAGGCTCCCACCACTGTTGCTGCACTTGTCAGCTGTGAGCCTGGCTTCTGTATTGAGCGTCTGCCCCCTGGTAGTCAGTGCGCATCATAGTGACTGGTCGTTCCCCCATTCAGTCGATTTTCATATTACCCTTTTATTATATAGGATAGCATGTTGGGATACATGTAATAGGCATATATTATATACTCCCCTATGAATACACATGACAGGATGAAAAGACCAATGTCTCTTGCATTGCATTTCTCTTTGCACCATTGTGTCAGTTGGGTACAGACTTCTTTACCTCAAGTTATTATAGCAGAGAAAAGACTTTTGGTTTTCAGAGGTGTGAGGACTTAGGGAATAGAAAAACCCTATTGAGAAAGAGCAAGTCTTCCCTTCAACTCATCATTCCCCCAAAGATTAATGGTTATGGGGAGAGAGAAAAGGAAAGAATGGAAGGGGAGACAAAGGGAGGCTAGCTAAATTCTTGTGTGGCCCGAGGGGGATTTCTAAACACCTCTGTCTTCTACAGGCTGAGGCTCTGGGCAGAAAGTGAGGAAAAGGGTAAAAACATACTACTAGATGAGATCATAGGTTCTGTGAGTGGCAAGCATCACTACTCCCCTCCCCTCCAACCTACTCCAAGGTTGAGAAACAGGTAGAACTAGAGTCCCCTGGAATCCCTCAACTATGCTGGGGTGTTGGATTCATGACCCCAAGCAACCTCACCGATGTTTGTGCCGTGGACAGGATGGGAGCCCTGGAGTGCCTTCTGAGAGAGGAGAACTCTGGGAGCCTTGGAGCTCTCTGCATGTTCAGTGGAAAACAAGACAGGAGTGACGATACCTCATTCACTGGATGGATAATGACCCACACCAGTTACCTCCTACAACATAATGTCTGGGCACCCAGTTCTCCCCCAGCAACTTAGTCAGAGGAAGGGAGAAACCCTTCTTGACTGAGATTGTTTCCACATAACATACGCCATTTGGTTATTTGGAGACTACATGAAGTTATGCATTTTAAACCACTAAGTCTGTGGTCTGAATTACATGTCCCTACAGATAGATAGAGGACAGATAATGATAGATAGATATCAAGTATAATATTTTATGTATTTAAATTATGTGCATTCTCTATTTTATGTTTCTGGTTTGGAAATTTGTTAAGGAAATAGACAATTAGGAGAATGGAGTTTTCTATTTGTGATGGAGATGTGTCTGTTCCTCTGACAAGCCAGGTTTGATCCCACTTCAGGCCTTGGTACTTGCCCTACCTTGCCCCATCCATATACAGTGGGGCCTTGACTTATGAGTGTCCCAACTAACGAGTTTTTCGAGATACGAGCCATCTCTCGGTCGATTTTTTGCTTTGAGTTGCGAGCTAAAATTCCAGTTACGAGCCGCTAGTTGGGGCAGCGAACGTCACAGTGAACGCCACAACATTAGCCTAGCAATACATGTCTCACTCGTTCACTTTAAGCGGTAGCTCTTAGTTGAAGCATCAGTGTTATGCTCACATTTGTGCTTGCAGTTATTTTGTAAAACTTCGTTTTTTCAACCATGGATCTGAAGAAAGTAAGTGCGAAGGACAGTGCTGAGAAGAAGCGGATGATGTACATTGAATTAAAGAAATTATCGAAAAACATGACCAAGGTGTGCGTGTAATCGACTTGGCGAAGCAGTACGCGCATAGCACTTGTACGATCTGCATCATACTGAAGCAGAAGGAGCCTATACAGGCTACAACTCCAGCCAAGGGCGTTAAAATTATTTCTAAACAGCGGACATCTATCCATGAAAATATGGAGAAGCTGCTAATGGTGTGGTTAACGGAGGAGCAGCTTGCAGGAGATACCATGACGAAGGCTATAATCTGCGAGAAGGCACGAGCTATTTACGCTGATTTGCTGCAGCAGATCCTAGGCACTTCAATGGATGAGGCATTCACATGACCAAGGTGTGTGTGTAATCGACTTGGTGAAGCAGTACGAGCATAGCACTTCTACGATCTGCACCATACTGAAGCAGAAGGAGTAGATAGTGGCTACAACTCCAGCCAAGGGCATTACAATAATTTCTAAACAGTGGACATCTATCCATGAAAATACGGAGAAGCTGCTAATGGTGTGCTTAACGGAGAAGCAGCTCGCAGGAGATACCATGACGAAGGCTATAATCTGCGAGAAGGCACGAGCTATTTACGCTGATTTGCTGCAGCAGACCCTAGGCACTTCAATGGATGAGGCATTCGGCGAGCCGCTTAAAGCCAGTCAGGGCTGGTTCGAAAATTTTAAAAAGAGGACCATCATTCCCTCCGTTGTCAGACATGGTGAGACACCGAGCGCGGATATAAAGGAAATTGACATCGACGAGCTCATCAAGGAGCACTCCGAGGAACTGACAACGCAGGAGCTAAAGGAGCTACAGACGCAGCAGCACACGGAGGTTTTGCAGGAAATAGATGATACAGAGGAGGAAGAGGAGGTTATCTCTATAAGTGAGATAAAGGAAATGTTGGGAATGTGGGAGAAACTTTCAGACTTTATTCAAAAGAAACACCCAGAAAAAATTGTTCAGTATTGTGTTTTTATACAATATTCGTTATTTTTAAATACATCTTTCTTATTTAAAAACATTTAACAAAACAATTGCGGTGTTTTTTGGGTGTCCGGAACAGATTAATGGCATTTCAATTCATTGTAATAGTGAAAATTGATTTGACATACGAGGAATTTGAGTTACGAGCTCCATCACAGAACAAATTAAACTCGTAAGTCAAGGCCCCACGTACTTCTGTGGCTCCTCCTTCTGATCCTCCCTCAATTAGGATCTTTTTAGATCATAATAATCTTCTCTAATAACCCACCAGTCATTGTCTACGGTATTATCCTACTCAATTTTCTTCTGAACACATACATACTTGAAATGATTTACTTAATTAGCAATTTCCTTTTCTATCATTGGCTCCCTGCCATTCGAAGGGTAACCTGAAGGAGAGCTAAGGCCTCACTTTTCTTGCTCCCTGCTGTATTTCCTGCATTTATCATAGTGTCTGATACAGCATAGGTGTCCAATGAATGATGACTGTAACTTTTTTTTTTAAAAAAGGCTTTTTTAAGAGTCACTCTCTTGATTTGGATTTTCTGATTATGTTATGCTGCAACTTTAATATAGCATGATAATAATCACTACTATTTATTGAGGATGTGCTATATTTTCAAACGTTATGTTAGGCCTTTTTCCAATCTTTTTTTTAAATTAAATCTTTATTGTTCAGATTATTGCATTTGTTCCTCTTTTTTCCCTCCATATCTCTTCTCCTCCCAGTTCCCACCCCACCCTCCGCCCTCACTCCCCACTCACTGTCCTTACCCATAGGTGCACGATTTTTGTCCAGTCGCTTCCCGCATCCCCCACCCCTTTCCCCCACAAGAATAGTCAGTCCATGCCCTTTCGATGTCCCTGATTCTATTATAATCACCAGTTCATTCTGTTCATCAGATTATTTATTCACTTGATTTTTAGATTCACTTGTTGATAGATGTGTATTTGTTGTTCATAATTTGTATCTTTACCTTTTTCTTCTTCTTTCTCTTCTTAAAGGATACCTTTCAGCATTTCATATAAGACTGGTTTGGTGGTGATGAACTCCTTCAGCTTTTCCTTATCTATGAAGCTCTTTATCTGACCTTCGATTTTGAAAGCTTTGCTGGATAAAGTAATCTTGGTTGTAGGTTCTTGGCATTCATCACTTTGAATATTTCTTGCCACTACCTTCTGGCCTGCAAAGTTTCTGTTGAGAAATCAGCTGACAGTCATATGGGTACTCCCTGTAGGTAACTGATTTTCTTTTCTCTTGCTGCTTTTAAGATTCTCTCTTTGTCTTTTGCTCTTGGCATTTTAATTATGATGTGTCTTGGTGTGGTCCTCTTTGGATTCCTTTTGTTTGGGGTTCTCTCTGCTTCCTGGTCTTGGAAGTCTATTTCTTTCAACAAAGAAATAGGGTAAGTTTTCTGTCATTATTTCTTCAAATAGGTTTTCAATATCTTGCTCTCTCTCTTCTTCTGGCACCCCTATAATTCGAATGTTGGTATGCTTGAAGCTGTCCCAGAGGCTCCTTACACTATCTTCATATTTTTGGATTCTTTTTTCATTTTGCTTTTCCAGTTGGGTGTTTTTTGCTTCTTCGTATTTCAAATCTTTGACTTGATTCTTGCAACCCTCTGGTCTGCTGTTGGGAGTCTGTATAATATTCTTTATTTCAGTCAGTGATTGCTTAATTTCTAGTTGGTCCTTTATCACAACATCGAGAGTCTCACTAGATTTCTTGATTATCTCACTATATTTATGAGCAGTTTCTAGAATGTTCTTGAAAAACCTTAAAAGTGTGGTTTTGAACTCTATATCCAGTAGTTTGCTTTCCTCCATTTCTGTCATTTGTGTCCTGTTTCTTTGTCTCGTCATTTTTTATGCTTTGCTGTGTTGATAGAGTTGCTAAGTGTCCTCTAGGGCCCAGTGGCTTAGCCTCCCCAATTACCTGAGGTGGTCACTCTTGGTGCATCCCCTTGTGGGCTTTGTGCACAGTCTTGTTTTAATTAAGCCTTGATTGTTGTAGGTAACACTGGGAGGGTTTGACCTCCAGGCCAATTGGCTGTGAGAATCAGCTGTGTTTATAGTGGGGGAACTTCTGTGCTGAAGACACCCTTATGGGACAAGCCTTGCTTCAGTGGGGCTTTGGTGCTCACTTAGTCTGTCCCCTGAGTGTGTCCCTTATGGATCTGTGGAGTTATAATTGGATGGTCCTACTCTGACCACTGGGTACACTGGCTCTTGGATCTAAGGAGGTGCTAATCTAGCCTCTGCCCAAGGCTACCTTACAGAAGCCAGCTGTAAAGCAATGCAAGTTGCCCTGGGGCCTTGGGCAGCTGCAGTTTGTTAAGTAATTTTCAGATTACAAAGGGCCAGGCCGTTCATATGCAAAAGCCTCCGTGCATGGCTTAGGCAGGGCAGAGCCCCAGGGGATCAACTGGGGGGGCGGAGCGAGTAGTATGGCTGCTCTGAGTCCTGTCCTCAGAGGCCCTGGCAATCGCTGCATGTGCCCCTGAGAGAAAGCTGCCCTCAAGTTCTGACCATTGCCAGACAGTCCCGTTTGTCCCGTATGAATTTGGGTCCCCAGAGACTTGCCCGGAACTGGAGCTCAGAGCCTGAGATTCCCTCCCAATTGAAAAAGACAATCATGACCTCAGCCGCCAGCCCTCTCTGCATGCACCTCTGCACCTTTGTATTTTACTTCCGCACCGCCCCTTCTCTGAGTCTCGGTATGCTTTTCTCTTTCCTCCTAGTTATAGAATTTCCACTCAGCCAGCCTTCCTGTGGTTCTGGATGATGTCCGTTCCGTCTTTTTTTAAAAATATATTTTATTGATTTTTTACAGAGAGGAAGGGAGAGAGATAGAGAGTTAGAAACATCGATGAGAGAGAAACATCGATCAGCTGCCTCCTGCACATCTCCCACTGGGATGTGCCCGCAACCCAGGTACATGCCCTTGACCGGAATCGAACCTGGGACCCTTCAGTCCGCAGGCCGACGCTCTATCCACTGAGCCAAACCGGTTTCGGCCGTTCCGTCTTTTGGTTGTATTTTTGAAGTGGTTGTGCAAGGCAGGAATCTCCGGTGTTTACCTAGGCTGCCATCTTGGCTTTTTACCCAATCTTGTTTTATTTAATCTTTACAACAACCCTGGTGGTAGGTAGAATTATCCTTGTTTTAGTGATGCAAAGCTGAAGCTCAGAGAATTTAAGTGACTCAAACAAGTGATAAAGCCCCATTCAAACCCATGCTTGTCCACCCTGAAAGTAATCATACCTAGGACTGCAACACCCTTTATTTACTGTATGTGTTCCCAAGTGTTCCATATCAGAGCAATATCAGTAAATATAATTACAGGACACTTATCAGATTGTGAGAGGTCAGAACTGGTCTTAATTTCACATTAATAATGAAGCAGTCAGTTGAAAGTACAACGATGCTTATAATTGCATTGATCTTTAAATGTTCTAGTCAGTGCTGGCATCCTCACTTGTTTAGGCTTGATTTGTTTGTTGTGTCTGCTAGGGCAGTGTCTGTGAGGAGAGAGCCACTGACTCTGGCCTCAGGCCTGGGATGTTGCAGGAGGCTTCGCCTGAAGGATTCAGGCTTTGGGCTCAGTCACTCAGGATATGAATCAGGGTCTAAAGCAGAATTGGCAGTGCTCAGAGCTTAGTCTAGTTTTCTGTACTGACTGCTAGTTATTGACTACCCTCTGCTCCTCAATCTGTAAAAATGGAGAGTTGTGTAAATATTGACCGAAAAACAGGTTGGGAGATAGTTGAACATCATTTTGAGCTGGAAACATTTTACTCTTTTTTTGAGGGTGGGGGGTGTTAATCCTCACTTGAGGATACTTTTGTATTGATTTTTAGAGAGAATGGAAGGAAGGGAGGAGGTGGGGAGAGAGAGAGAGAGAAACATCGATATGAGAGAGACACATCGATTGGTTGCCCCTGAATATGCAAGCCAGGTATTAAACCTGCAACTCAGGTATGTGCCCTTTACCAGGAATCAAACCTTTGACCCTTCTATACTCAGGCCAACGCTCTTACCACTGAGCAAAACTGGCTAAGGCCTTTTTAACTTTTTCCAAGGTTTCCTATGACTTGATTCCTATGTCCTGGCCATTCTTAGAGAAGGGCAGAGGGAGGCAGAGGAAAGTCACAGTTATTCACTTTATTTTCAATGATGTTTCCAGTCCATCCAGAAAACACCAGGTGGGGGAGATTCAGGAGTGGCATTACGGGCTGAGTCAGCTGCCTTTGACACTGGCCATGGGCACAGTTTCAGGCACAAACTGTTAGGCACATTTGTGACTACCCTGGTGGGCAGGCAACATCCCCGATAGGCCATCTCCCTCATGCCATTCTCTCTGCCCTCCGACCCTGACTGCTCAGTCTTTATTTATTTATTTTTTAATTTATTTTCCCTTTATTGATTAAGATATTACAAATGTGTCCTTATCCCCCCAATGTCCTCTCATCTCCCCAATCCTGCCCTCACCCTTACCCCCTGCTGTCCACATCCATAGCTTATGCTTATATGCATGCATACAAGTCCTTTGGTTGATCTCTCCCCCTTGCCTCCACCCTTCCCTAACTTCCCTCTGAGTTTTGAGCATCTGATAGATGCTTCTCTGTCTCTATGTCTGTTTTTGTTCATGTTTATGTTGTTCATTATAATCCACAAATGAGTGAGAGCAGGTGATATTTATCTTTCTCTGAGTGACTTATTTCACTTAGCATAATGCTCTTCAGCTCCATCCATGCTGTTGCAAATGGTCGGAGTTCCTTCCTTTTTATAGCAGCACAGTACTCCATTGTGTAGATGTACCACAGTTTTCTAATCCACTCATCAGCTGATGGGCACTTAGACTGTTTCCAAATCTTAGCTATGGTAAATTGTCCTGCTATGAACATAGCGCTGCATACATTCTTTCTGATTGGTGCTTTGGGTTTCTTAGGATATATTCCTAGAAGTGGGATCACTGGGCCAAATGGCAGATCCATATTTAATTTTTTTGAGGAAACTCCATACTGTTTTACATAATGATTGCAACAGTCTGCATTCCCACCAGCAGAGTACTAGGGTTCCCTTTTCTCCACTTTCTTGTCAGTGCTTGTTATTTGTTGATTTGTTGATGGCAGCCATTCTGACAGGTGTGATATGGTACAT
>NW_006287321.1:228890-244754 GCF_000327345.1 Myotis davidii | reverse complement strand
TAAGCCTTCCATTGTGTTCTTTATTGCAGCTATTTCGTTCTTCATTTCTTCTTGGTTCTTCTTCATGTTGGTGACATTCTCATTCAGCTTCTTATAATTCTCATTGAGTTGTGTGTTTTTGTCATCCAGCTGTTTGTGCATCCTTATAACCACTACTCTGAATTCTTTCTCTGATAAGTCAGTAGCCTCAATTTCATTTAACTCCCTTTCTGGTGATCCTCTATTTCTTTCCTTTGTGGATTGCTTTTTTGTCTTCCCATGTTTTGCTGTAATGTTTAACTGTAGCTCCGATTGCTTTGCTACCCTGTTTCTTTGGGGTATAGTGCTACTGGTGTGACCTCTCAGGTCTCCTGGGCTTGGTAGTCTAGTGTAGCTCTCTACTGAGCTATTTGGGCTCCCTTGATGTAGGCCTGTGAGCTGGAAAGGCGCAACTGAGGTGTCTAGAAGTCAGCAGCCATGGAGGGAGTGTTCCAATTTTTGCTGTCTTATTCCTTTGGTTGAAATCATGCGTGCTCAGCAGGGACTCACAGTGGCACCCAGGAACCGTCTGTTGGGGTGGTGGGGTTCAGGAGGCCTGCATTCTGGAAAGGCGTGACTGTGGTGTTTAGAGTTCTGTAGTTGTGGGGTAAGTAGACTCAGCTTTTGCTGCTGCCTCCCTGGTTGGATACACACGATCCCAGTGGCAGTTCCCAGGAGCAGCTGTGGTGCATTTGTCAGCAGGGTGTACTGACACATTCTGAAGGGCCCTGGCACTGAAGCCACTGGATTGCAGTGTCTGTGGGCAGGTATCCCAGAAGTGGGAATTCAGCGTTTCTACAACCCAGCAATGCAGTCCTTTTTGTTTAAGTGCGTGTCCAGTGGGGCTCACAGCGGGGCCCCAGGGCTGCCTGTGGAGCAGTGGTCTTGGGAGACCTGCAAATTAGAAAAGCATGCAACTGTAGTGTCCAGAGTTCTACAGCTGTGGAGTGGGGAAACTCAGTTTTTGCTGATGGTGCTATGGTGGATAGGCGCGCGTGTTCCTGGTGGTGGCACACAGGAGCACCCACAGTGAGTTTGCTAGTGCAGGCACACTGAAGCACTCTGAAGGGTCCTGGCATGCTTGATCACTTAATCGAGGTGTCTTTGGGCAGGTATCCAGGATGGGTGAATTCAGAATTTCTACTGCCCAGGGAAGTGTGTTCCTATTTGTCCAAGATCGGACCCAGCGGAAGCTCACTGCGGCTTCCCAAAGTGCCCTGTGGATAGATGGGCTCAGGGGAGTGAGCAACTGTGGCAGTGCCTTTGCCAGGCACTGAGCTCTGATGCACTCTGAGGGACCCTGGCACTGAAGGGCCCTGGCGCTTAAGTTGCGCAGCTGGGTGTGTGGGGGCAGTTATTCAGGCAGAGGGAATTCAGAATTTCTACTGGGTGGCAGTGCGTCTGTGTCTGTACAAAAATCACACCCACCTGGGGCTCACAGTGACTCCTAAGAGAAGTCTATGAAGTGGTGTGCCTCGGATGGGTGCGCTCTGGAGATGCACCAACGCGATGTGCGATGTCCGAGGTCTGCCTCTGGGGAGGGGAAGGCTGCACTTACTGCTGCAGGCACGGTGCTCCTTTGGAGGTGGAGATCCCAGGCAGCAGGATTTTGGCTGGAGTAGCTGGCAGATCTCGGGCAGTATCCCAGGCCTGTCTGGGTGGTGGTGCTGATGAGTTCCTAGAAAAGGCCGCTCTCCCCTTCAAGTTGGTGCGGGCTCCGTGCTGGATTCTGGCAGTCTGGGGAGTGCCCGCAGCGGTGGTAGTCTCTCCCTGTCCCAGAGAGCCTGGTCTGCCAGCCTCTGCTGCTCTTGTGGGATTTAACTGTCCCTCACTCACTCATACACACTACACACATCCACACACTCTCCTTTCATCCCCTCACTCACTCACTTCCTATCCCTCACCTCCATTCTGCCAGCCGCCATCTTTTTTTTTTTTTTAAGGAATCTGCTCAGTCTTTTACAGCCTGTTACCAGCATCCCTCCCTGAATCCCTTCCTGCTAGCCTATGTCCTGCATCCTTCCTGCTAGCCTATGTCCTGCATCCCTCCCTGCTAGCCTATGTCCTGCATCCTTCCTGCTAGCCTATGTCCTGCATCCTTCCTGCTAGCCTATGTCCTACATCCTTCCTGCTAGCCTATGTCCTGCAGCACATTCTGAGAAGAGCCCTTCCCCTGACTAGAGTTCCAGCACAAGAGCCCCCTTCCATGCTGGAGTGTGCACTGCATTTGTTCTTATCCAAATATCCCCTTTGGAAAAAACCCTACACTTCTGTCCACCACAGTGACACAGGTGTGTGAACAGGACACCCAAGGACTCAATAAAAAGGAAGGAAAATTAAATTTTAGGTCCCTCTAAAGTATACAAACTTTTGTGCAAAATAGAACTGCGGGGAACAGATTCTGAGCTGGCCCAACACTCTGTGGACTGGGTCACCCCAGAGAAAAACTGCAGTGAAAGAGACAAATTTGTATTTTTAAATTTGTTCATTATGAGAGGAAAGGACATAGCTTGTACATTAAACATAAAAGGGAGGGTGAACTGTTTTGCTGCAGGCTACCTTGTAGCTTTAGGGAGAAGAAAGCAGAGTGTGAAGTTTTAATGAAACACTGTGGCTTTTAGGAGAAAAACAAATGAAGAGGCCTGGGAAGAAAGCAGACTAGGCTGACCTGAGGCCCATCTGAGAGGAGTGGCAGGATTAGAACAGATAGGAATAGGTTTAGGGAATTTCTGCTGCCAGAATGCTGGGGCGTCAGTGAACCTGGGGAGGCTGTGTGTGTTTCAAAGTCAAGGGGTGGACATGGGCCTTAGGCAGAAAAGGACTCATCCAGGGCTGGGAGATAGGCAGATTTTCAGGCCGGTACACAGCACACCTGAATTGCAGTCACCTGTTCACAAAAGTAGCACAAACACAGGGAGCTGCTACCAGAGTTGGCTGAGCCATTACCAAGGGCCAGTGGGAGCCTTTGCTTTGGGCATGTCTGGCTGAGCTCCAGAGTGGTCAGGGAGTAAAGTCTGGGTGCCCAGCTAGGGTGTACCACACAGGGATGGTCACTGGCCCCAGAGGACAAGCAGATGTTTCAGTAAAGGAAGGGAGTCCAAGTGAGCCTCCACGGGAACTTGCACTAAAGCACATCTTTGCCATATTTTCAGGGATGTATTTCCATCCTACCCTGGTAAGAGCTCATCTCTGAATAGTCTGACTAGGGAGAATGCAAGCAGCTGACTTGATGGAGGAGCCCTCAATATAAAGGCAGATATAATTTTCCCTTTGTCAAGGGCTGGAGCTAGAGGCACTAACTGGAAGGACCCAAAGCGGGCGGTCTGGAGCAGACTGGGATGGTGTCTGCTTATGTGAAATTGTCAGTGTCTGAGGCTGTGTACCCATTGCTCACCTTGCCACTGCCCTCGCTGAAAACAGCTGACTGGCTCTGAAGCCGTGTCACAGGGAAAATGATCTTGAGGAGCAATAAGAGGAGAGAAGTAGACAAACGTTCACCTTGAAATATGTTCCAGTCCAATGTGGCAGGAGACTGGGCTCCAGCCTGGGGTCAGTGAACCAAATCAGACCCAGAAGAGACAGATATTCAGAAGCCAGGGTGCTTGTCAGGAGGCACAACGGAGGACTCCACCTTGGAGGCCATGGCAAGGCAAAGTCGAGTTCAAAAGGTCAGTCAGAATAACACTTGTGACCAGCTTTGTCGCATTGCAAGGAGGTGCTATCAAGGTGGAGAAGGAACTGAGTTTACCTATGGTTTGGGTGGGATTTATTCTGTCCCTATAACAGGGGTTAGTTCTAGTTGACTTAATCCAGTTCTTGTTCATGGGCATACAACCCAATCTGAGTGAAGAAACAAAATGCTTGCTAGGTCTTCCAAGAAACCTTTTCCTTTCCTGTTTGATAAGATGTTTCCCCCTAGTGACTAGAGTGTGACTGTGTGAGGCCTACCCTTGTTGTAGCCATAGGGTGGAGGTTTGGAGCCAGGTGGCCTGCAGGCCCACATCAAATGGAGCTGAGACTGGAGCTTATGCTATGGTGAGGCAGAAATGAGGACTTCGGTAGCATTCTCTGAGCTGCTGGATCAAACCTGACCTGACATGCCAATTACTACAGGTTTCATATACATGAGCAAATACACTTGTTATTGTTATTTGAGGCAATTGGAACAGGATTTTCTGTTTTTCTTTCAACATAGCCTTAAGTATGAAAAGGATGGAGAAAGCAAAGTCTATTGGAGGCGTTATGATGAGCTACAAAAGCCTCTCATTTCAGGAATCAGGTCTTTTTGAAAAGGTGTTGTGATTTGGAATATCATGTGAGAGCAATCCCCCTGGGTGGGGACTTATATTTGGAAGCAGCAGCCCCTATCAAAAACTGAGCAGGGGGTGAGCAAGGCCAGTAATGACATGCAGATGATGAATGGTGAGAATGTTGTCATTTTGTGCTTGATTTGTTTTGGGGGCTTTCCTGATAGGGTGTGAACAAGATCAGAATTTCTTATACTTGACTAAAAGTTTTGCTGAATTCATCTGCGATGAAGGAGAAAACTCACAAAATGACCCATTCAGATTGTTGTCTAACTTCTGAGAACAGCCCAAATACCATAAGCTAGATAAGCATGAGTGGTGCCAGGAGAAGGCCCAGAAGTGTTCCTGGTAGAAGGTCCCCAATGTGATCTTTCCAGAGTGAACATGCTCCTGGGACTGGGATCCACCTGCAGCCTCAGCCTCCCAGTCCACAGCCGCCAGAAACATTATGCCCTGAGGCCTCTCTGCAAAGCACTCCGTGGTTGGGGCTCAAGAAGCACCCACTTTCCCCAGCGAAAAGCTGGCTCCAAAGGAGAGCTGCACAAATAGTCAGGCCCTTTCAGTGGCCTGATGTCAGACAGCAAGGGGAGCGTCCCGAGACGGCCATTTCTCTTCCACTGGCATGTATTTTCTCCAATGTTAAAATGAAAATGCTGAGTGACCTGTGAGCACGCACCTTAAATTTTATGGTATCTCTTAGTATGAACAGATTCATCAACCCCTTTCCTGAGAGTTTGGACTTTTGAGGAGTGAAGGGAGAGCATGCAAGCCCTGGTCAAACTGTTGGGGAAGGAGAGCAGGAGGAGAGAATAGTGAATCGCTGCTGCTTGCTGGCTTCTTGACTTCTGGACTTGCTGGCTTCTGGACTCTTATTATTCAGCTTATAACTTAGTGTTTCCCGAGGAGAGTGTGGAGAAAACTAGTGCAAGAGACAGGTCTCTTACCTTTTTTGCTCACCTACTTTTTAAGAGAATTTTGAAAAATCATGTACCCTCTTACACATTTTCTAAAACATATTTTTTATTGATTTCAGAGAGGAAGGGAGACGGAGAGAGAGATAGAAACATCAATGATGAGAGAGAATCATTGATCAGCTGTCTCCTGCATGCCTCTCAACTCAGGTATGTGCCCTGATGGGGTAATCAAATCATGACCTCCTGGTTCATAGGTCAATGCTCAACCACTGAGCCATGCTGGCTGTGCTCTCTTATTGGCTTCTTAAAGGCTCCGAGAGGACCCACAGTAAAGGAACATTTAAAGTTAAGCCTTCTTTAACCTAGAGTTTTCAAAATGTACTTATTATTTTTGTTTAACATCTATTAGTTTTTGTTTAACATCTACCATAAAACTTTTTTGGAATAATGTTATTATCCGCATTCTACAGATAAATAAGTGAGTTTAAGTTACTTACTCTGGGCCAAAGGTCTACAAATTCTTTCTGTAAGGGGTCAGATATTAAAAATTTTAATCTTTGAAAGTCTATGGTCTTTGTGTGGCTACTCAACTCTACTGTTAAGAGTGCAAAAGCAGCCATCAATGAATGAGTGTGGCTGTAGGTTCAATAAGACTTTATTTACTAAACCAGGTGGTGAGCTGGATTTCACTGGCAGGCTACATGTAGTTTAACAACCACTGCACTAAGACCATATTTCTAAAGGGATTTGAAGTCAGGGCCAAGACTTCCCAATATCAACATCATTGTCCCCTGGTGAAGTGTCATGAAAGAACCCCAAGTAGAAGACTGTGGCATAGGGCACAAAAACACATACCCTTGAGCATTTTGCCAAAGACTGACCTCTCCCAGCTTAGTTGGTTCTGAGGCCAATCTGTCCCTCCGAGTAAGAGTTTGTGTGCTGTGGCTTAGTGATTGAACATCGACTTATAAACCAGGGGTCATGGTTCAATTCCCAGTCAGGGGACATGCCGTGGTTGCAGGCTCGATCCCCAGTGGGAGAGTGTAGGAGGCAGCCAGTCAATGATTCTTTGTCATCATTGATGTTTCTATCTTTCTCTCCCTCTCCCTTCCTCTCTGAAATCAATAAAAATATATTTAAAAAGTTTGCCTGCTGTCACCTCCAGTCTTTAATAAGCAATTGGTTTGAATCTCAAGGCCCAAAGAGTAAGTGTCCCCCACTGGCCATGCTTACCAATCAATCTTTTAGGACAAAGTGACATCCCGGCAGTTCTGGGATCAGTGGAGCCCATGTGGATTTCTCTCTCTTGTTTAATATGCTTGTCCTTGAGTCAAGAGCTTCTGAATAGTTTGAATAATTAGCTGCCTATTTTTATTTTAGTTCTTCAAAACTTTCATGATGCTAAAAAGTATTCTTAAATCTTTGTCTGCTGTCAAGGTGAAGGTATTTACCTGGGAAAGGCATGTCATATGTGACCTGCCCTGATCTGAAGCCACATTCCTTTGTAGGATTGACTTTGGGAAGAACCTAGAAAGTTCATTTCTGGACAGAACCAAATGATTAGATGTGGAGAGCAGCTACAGCATTTGGACAGGTTCAAGCCTCGGACTAATGAGAGTGCACGGTTCTCTTGTGGCAAAGCCACATGCAGGTCCCAGCTTGGAGGGCAAAGCTTTCCCAGCACAATTTTAGCCAAAGGCTATGGTTGTAAGCTTGACCTTATGGTCCAAACTTGTGGTCCCAGGTGGCTGAGTAATGTAGGCTGCAGGAGGTACAGCAAATGCTGCCAAAACAAAGCTTGATAGAGTTCTCAGGTGCATGTAATTAAGTAGATTTGAAACTCATGAGAACACTGTAAACATCTTGACCATGCCCTTGCTTTGCCTCGTGGGATCTGACTATAAAATAAAGACTCGGCTTGCAGGCTGTGGCATTGTTTCTCCATCTGAGAGCAGTGTCCCACCTGGCCCCAATTGTATTCTCTTGTCTGTCTTCTTTAATCCTTCACCACTCCCCCTCAGGTTCACCCCTGGCCATGCTGGATGCGGTTCAGTTATCATTATTTCTGGTAAAGAGATTGCTCCCTGGAAGCAGAAATCGTTAGGGCAGCTAAAAATGCTGAAGAGTGTTAAGCAAGCCCTAACCACGGAGGTATTTTACAAAGGCCTTCATTGTGTTAACCTCAACAACCACAGAAAGAACTGTTCTCATTTTCCTGGAAATGGCAGAAAGGAGTCCCATCATTACAACCTAGAGATGTCAGGATAAGGAAGTCACAGTGGATACACAGAGAACTGCTAAAGAAGGAAGTGGCTGGTTGGACTGGCTCAAATACACATTAGGAGAATCCCTTCAGGCCACAGGATGATGGGAGGGAGGTGGGGGAAGGGTTTATAATAGTACAGGAGAGAGATGATGTGGGCCTGATTTTAGGCTGTGACTCTGGGGGATGGGAAAGAGAGGGTGGGTTCCAAAGAGAGGAGTCAAGGATAACTCATATGGCTATTGAAATTGTAAGTTGAAATAAACATACTGAAAATCAATTAAAAAATTGATTTGAGAGTAAAATGCTAAAAGCAAGCAAAACTTGCCTTGGGAGGAGTGGGAAAAGATTAGATCATAATTAAGCTAAGTAGTGAGGGCTGGGGTGGAAAGATGGCATTGAGGTTAGGGGGACTTCAGTCTCCTCTCACCCGGAGAGGGCCCACTGAGGTTTGCTCAGTGTTAGGAACCCCGCCATGCAAATGCAGCCTCCAGCCTCCTGTTCCACTTCCAGACACATCAGCACCCCGAGTGCCTCCGTATAGAAATTTTAGAGCCACCCTTCCCACTAAGCATTCTATAGAATGCATAGTTTTTGCTACAAGCATGGTGTTCTTCAGAATGGAGATCACTGACCCTGGCTTCTTGCTTAAACAAAAAGTAAGCAACCCTTCTGCTTTATAATCATTATCACAAACACGGAGCAATATCTACATGAGTCACCTCCTGAAACGAAGAACAAAACAGGTGTTCTTTACAACACAGAGTATCAATTACAAAGGCACAGCATCACAGAGAAACACTCATAGCATAGTTAAGACTGACTGTTTCCAAAATAGTAGCTGAGGCAACCATCTTAAATATGGAAATCTGCATGCCCAGGCTAACGCGTTTTCTGCCTTCTCAACGTCTGCCAGGACTTGGAGACTGTGTCATAGATCAGTGCCACCAAAACCAAGTGGTCGAGGACCTTTGGTTATTGCTGCTACTTCACCAATTGTTTCCAAGGCTAACATATCAGGCCTTGGCCAGAGCAGCTGCACGAATCACTGCTGTCTTTGCGTTCCCTCTCCTTGCCTGGACCAGTTCATTAGCTGCCAAAGGCCCGCAGCCTGGCCGCCCGCTGCAGCCACCTGTCACCACTTTGGGCTTTGTTCCCGCACCACTGGAACTGGTGGCAAAGTCAGATCCAAGTCAGCGTCATCACGGGCCGGCAGAGCAGCCTGTTCCTGGTTTCAATGTTCCTGCCGCCATCCCAGCTATCTCCCTGACCTGTGCTCTGCTCCAGCTTCCATCCATGGACTGCCCACCACAGGCTAGATCTGCCAGGGGGCTGGGGCACGCAGGGCCTGGCCTCTACTCTCAGGGGCCAGACAAACCAGTGGGAGAGAGGGGAATGTGCACAAATGCCAGCACTCTCTTAAAGGCATGCCCTTCTGTGTTCTCTAGTCTTCCAGAGAGGCCCCTCTATGTGCCTGTGCCTGTGTGGCCAGAAGGGCCCAATCAGAGATTCAGTGTGAGAAAACAAAATATTTCTTCTTGGGGTCATAAAGAGTCTCTGTTGGGTCCACATGAAACTCTCACACATTGGGATAGAACACCTTCCAATCAGGTGGAGCAGATTGGTTTTTGTCACAGCAATGTTAGCTGTAGTTTGGGAGAATTTTAAAATTATTGGGGAAGCTAGGCCCTATGATCAAAAAAGTAATCTCCAGCAAACTAGGTAAATGTAAATGAGGGATGGAACACATACTGGTATCTTATTTCAATGTAAACCTGCACAACACAGTTCCAACAAGCCCTATTCGTTTTATTTCTCGTCCTCTCCTGCCAGATGGCACAAGAGTGAAACCAGCAGGAAGGACAAACAGAACTTCCAAGGGAGCTTCCAGTTCTTTCGTCTCATTTATCCACTGATCTCTCTACATCGAAGAAATTATATTTCAGATTTTGGTGAAACTTGTTCACAAAGTGTTCCGTTCAGACTTTTGTCCTATAAGGGAGGAAAATGAGATTCCAAATAGCCGGTCTTACTTTTATTGTTTGAGGCGTCTGAGCTCTGTCTGTGCAAAGAACATTCCACGAATTAGCCAGCCAGCCGGTGAGTTGGGACTGCTTAGCTTTTAAGGGAATAGGCATTGTGCAAAATGTAAGCATCTCATATAGTTGGGATTTCTGCTTTCAGTTGGTTCACACTGAATTTCTCTCTGTCATGATACAAAAAGTCCAGCCCTTCTGTGGTTCCAAGCAGCAGTGAGCATTTGAACACAGGCCTGTGTGTTGGAAAGGAGAAGAGGCCATTAGGAGACAGGTCTGGGTTAGCTGTAGGGCTGAGCAATGGGAGAATGAACTCTATGCTTATAGATACCAAAGAGTGAATCTGAATTTTTTGGCTCATTTACTCCAGTTATTTGGGCTTGGTTGGCCCATTGTCCTCAGTCATCTTTAGCTTTTCCCTCTGTTCTAATGTGACTTGTCATGACCAGTGAACTATAGCATGGAGCTTAGTTCAGACAGAGGTTCCAATCAAAGTCTATTTTGGGCGGAGTGGGAAAAGATTACAGATCATAATCTCTCTAAGTCTCAGTTTCTTCATCTGTAAAAAATAGAAATAATAATCACATCTAGGGCTACCATGAGGATTAACTACAGTAATGGATAGTGAGTCCCTGGCCCATTGCCAAATCTATCATGGGTCCTGAGGAGTTTGTTTCCTTCCTTGGTTCTGACTTTGCTGCTAATTGCTGTGAGCCTTGGTTTTCCTTATCTTTAAAGTGGGTAGAAGACCACAGTAACACCTGTTCACTGGGATATTCTGAGGTGTGTCTGGACAGATGTTCCTATAGGTGTGGGTGATGGCCACCACTCTCACAGCTGCTCAATGGCTCATTGGTGGACTTCAAAGCCATGCCCTTGTGGGATGAAAGAGTATCAGACTTGTGTCTGAGATATTGGGAGGTGTGTCTTCCTGGAGGTGGGAAAAACCTGTGGACATACTCCTTGCATGTGGACATCCTGATTGCAAATAGTGAAATTGTTTCCCTTTGGAAAGTGTGATGGTTAATTCTATGTGTCAACTTGATAAGGCCACAGACTTTTGGTCAAACATTATTCTAGGTGTTTCTGTCAGGATGTTTCTGGATGAGATTAATATCTGAATCAGTAGACTGATTAAAGCAGATTACCCCACCCAATGTGGTGGGCCTCACCTAATCAGTTGAAGGCCTGAGTAGAGCAAAAAAAACCTGACTCTACCAGGAGTAAGAGGGAACTCCCCTGACTGATTGCCTTCACACTGGGACACTGGCTTTTTTCCTGCCTTTGGGTTTGAACTAAAACATGTACTCTACCTAGGTCTTGATCCTACTCACCTTCAGACTGGAATTTACACCATCGACCCTCCTGGGTCCAGTTTGCAGATCTTGGGACTTGTCAGCTTCCATAACTGTGTGACTGTGTGAGCCAATTTCTTAGAATAAATCTCTCTCTCTCTCTCTCTGTCTCTCTCTCTCATTCTCTCCCTCTCTCCATATACATATGTAAATACATGAACTCTATTGGTTCTGTTTCTCTGGAGAACCCGGACTAATACAGAAGGTCTCTCAGTTGTCATCATCCCTCTCTCACTGTTTCTGTCTTAATTCAGACTCTTCTCATTTCATATACAAACAACAGCAGTAAAACTGATTTTTTTAGCCCTTTGATGAGTATTTCTAAAATTTCAATTGCCTTTTGTCTTTCTGATATTCAAAAAACCCAATGGTCCCATCACATCCTATATAAACTGAGGACCCCTAAGTCTGATATTTAAGGCCCTCTGATCGGTCCCATTCTATTGTACTTCCCATCATTCTCTTCACAAACTCTGCATTCATCAACTAGGGTCTCATTGCTATTTTCCAAAGATAATGTGTATAATATCAACTCCCAGATTTTGTACATGTCATTTCTCCTGCCTGGCATACCTCTCCCCTTCAGCCTATCTAAAACACAACTTCATTTTAAACACAAGGTTGTTATAGTCATTGCAGCACTGGTTTGGGAAACAAGGGCCCGAGTTTCCAAGCTCATGAATGGTCACAATAGTGAAACAGGGAGGAGAAATAGGTTTGGTAGGGCACTGATTTGGTAAACCTTGGTGATATCAAAGTTGTGGCAACAGCATTTTTGTTGTTGCTGTTGTTTCTTCTTTCAAAGTCACATTAGATTCCAAAGAAAGACATGTTTTCCCGGGAATGTGTTTTCAGACTTTTTGTCTGGTGGGCATTGGCAATCTTCTTCAACTCTAACTTAAAGTGTAGAGATAGGTTTTTTTCTAGTTAGAAAAGAATAAAGAATGAAAGGATAAAGCTAAAACAATAGACTAGAAACAAAGATTTAGAGAAGTAACAATTATATAATTCCTGTATTTCTAACTGCAAAATTACTGTTGATATTTTAATGTATATCCATTCTTGCCTAAAAGGGGCATTTTAAATTTTTTAAAAAGGAATTAGCTCACATATACTCTTTTATACATTTTTGGACATTATATTCAACAACATTGTGAATGTCTTCCACATCAATAAATATAGATCAATCTAATAATTTCAACGATCATTTAAGGGCAGACTGAAATGCATTTAATCAATTCTGTATTAATTAATACTTAGCTTATTTCAATTAATAAACAACCCCATCATATCCTTGTAATTATTTTCTTGAAAGAAAATTTTCAATGTGTGCCATTGTAATTTGTATAGTTGGGTTTGGAAAATTGTGTTAATTTTTGGAGAGAAAATTTGCAGTTTTTAAAAACCAGAAGCAAATAGAAAGATAAGCAGAAAGAAGTTAAAATAACTCACAATCCCATCCCCTAGAGATAAACAATACCACTCCATCCTGGAGTTGATAGAACACATTGAAGTATTCTAAACATTTTTTTCCATTTTCCCGTTTGCCAAAGTGATCAAAATTTTATCTGGATTCTCATGTTGTAAAGCCCACTGATGCCTTCACATTTCACACATTACTATTTTTTCTTTCAGAGCTTATATATTAGGTATTTCAGCAAAATCAAGATTAATTCTGGCATGATACATTACAAACATCAAGAAGGAAAATCATTCTTCTACTGCGCCATGTGCTATCATCTATATATTTAAAAAATTATTTTTAGCTTCAGTCTCCAGACTCAGAAAGTGGTACAGTGCCGAGTGCTGTGTCACTGTCCTCCAGACACACAGAGTTCATCCTGCTAGGATCATGTGTTAGGAACTTCCCATCCACTGACATCACTGGCTTTTTGAGGAAACAGTGCTTCTCTCTGGACTGTTCCATCTCTTATCTCCTCCTCATTGCCCTCCATTACCCAGTACTGTGCTCCTGAGTTCAAGGGGCCCCTCTCACTCTTCTTTAGATTTCACTTTGTATAGCACAGCATCTGGCTTATAACAATTTGAATAAAATTATCCATTTGAATAATAACAGGGCAACAAGAGAATCAGAGACACAAGGCTTTCATGGGCTCTAGGCACTTTTCCATTCTTGGGGTCTTTTCTCTGTTTAAGAAAATATTTAAAATCATATTTTATAATTGCATTGGTATAAAGATAAATGCCATCCAGGCCATATTCATTATTACTTAATTCAATTTTCTTCTGATTTTAAAATGAATAAAACATTTTTTTTATACTCAGTGTGGCTAATAGATAAGGTGTTTTGAAAGCTAAGGGCAAAGAAGTGAACTTTAGAGAGAATTTTTCCTTCTGGAACTGGCCAGAGTTTTTACTTTTGCACTATAAGAGCTTGCTACAGTTCCAGCTATCTGCTCACATGTACCATATTATTCTCATGTTATCATCACACTGGCCCTCTGTGTTAATTACTACTGTTATTTCTCATTTCACAGAAAAGTAACCAAGAATACAAGCACAAAATTAAGGCAGAAGTCATGTGGTGGAACTGGGGGAGTTTGCGTTCACCCTGAAGGTTATGAGGAGACAGCAAAGGGTTGTTAGCAGGAATATGAGAGTGATTGCAAAGCAAGGTAGCAACTGAGGCAGGAAATTATAAGGGTGGTGGAGATGGAGACCAGTGAGCAGGTTGGAAAGCTGGTGAGAAAGTAGGAGGTGCAGAACTTGGTGTCCAGGTGGATGTGGGGGGTTGGGCAGGAGAGTTCAGGGTCATGCCCTGGCGTCTGGAATGCTCTGTGATCTCACTTTCCTCCATGTCTCTGCATGTCTTCTAGGTGGATCCTTCCTCCGTTTTCACCCAAATCTCTCAGTCTGCCTTTCCACACTCAGTACAGGTGCCTCTCCTTAGAAATCTTCCCTAACTGCCAGGGTCCATCAGGAAGGAGATGACTCATTATGAAGGTGTGAACAGGGTTTAAGGAACCAGAAAGTGATGGTAAGTACCCTGCAGCCAGTAGTACTGCTACCATCCCAGAAGCTAGAAAGGGTCAAGGGAGAGAAGGTTCTAGACCCCAGAGGAAAAAGTTGTATACTGAGGGCCACTAGACAGGGCACGAGGGAGAGGGGGCGGAGGGGGAATACAGCCAGTCTGCAATGATCCTGAAATGAGGAAGCCCAGAGTTAATACTCAGCCTTGCCCTCTTCCCTCCACTCACCTTTTACTGAGAATTCCCATTCGCCAATGCAGCTAGAAGCGGCAGGCACTGAGAGCATGGATGCTGTCCCTGCAAGCCAGCACTGGGCACAGAGTGGAGTGCAGAGGCAGGCGGAAGATCCTATACACTTCCCCTGCCCCACTGGCCCCTCCCCCCCCAGTTCCAATCTCAGTCAACATCCTCTCCTAGAGGCCCCACAACACCCTGTGATTCTTACCCTCACAGCATTGTTGTATCTGCCAACCACGCCGCCCCCGCCCCCTACACACACACACACACACACACACACACACACACACACACACACACACACACTGGACTGTGAGCTCCTCAGGGGGCTACCTGCCCTGTCTTATTCACCTTTGTATCTTCCATGCCTAGCACAGAGCCTGGCACATAGTAGTAAGGGCTCCATAAATGTTGAATAAAGATCCCTCTTATCAAATTCAAATTTTATATAGAAAGTAAATTCTGAATCTATTATCAGCTGGTGCCTCATAGGGGTTTATGGCAAGAAAGAACCAGTTTCAGCATTTTAAATTTGAAGTTAATGTCCCCAGAGGATATAGACTTTCTGGTTTGATTTGTTTTTGGTGTCATCAGTCAACAAGCATGCAGCACGTTCCTTATGGGAGGCAGGGTTCCTTCAAGAAATTATCAGTTGAACAATGCATTTTTCTTCCTTTTGTAACAAAGTTTATTCAGGGTAACTGAAAACAATGACATCATTTCATGCAGATCATATAGGATGGATCAAATAGAAAGGCGTGATGGGAAATTAAACTTACCAAGTAAATGCAGCAACACAGAGCTCACAGTCGTTTGCAACTCTGTTTTGTTTATGGAGTGAAGCTGTGCAGCATCAGGCATAAATGGGAGCAGGGGTGTAGACCCTGGCAGTCTGTCCTGTCTGACTGCTTCTCCATTTGCACAGCCATCCCATGGCACTTCCTCTTTCTACCTGTCCTAACTGAGGAAATAGGAGAAATTGTTTTGGCAGCACTTTTCATCACAACACATTAATCTCTAGCTTAATGTTCAAACCCTTTTGACAGGTGTCTCCCATTCCACACTTAGTAATGTAACATGTCCCTTGTCATTGGTTCTTGATTGTGCATCTACCACTCCTCTTGTTGTCTATGGTTAAAGGCAAACCTTCTGTCATCACTTTGTTGTGAATTCTCACCACTTCCCATACTTAGTAGACACTCAAGGGGGATTTCTGATTAATAATTTTATTTAGATATTAACCTACTCCATACATGTCACCATAGTAACTCCACACCTTGCTAAAAATTGATACCATTGCTATGGATGACTTGGCTTCTTCCCCATTCATCCACAAATCCTGTAGATGGATGATTTTGTTCCTACCTTCACAAAGCCTGGAGAGCTCTGCACTTCATGAAAAATCAGAAATGTTCCCAGTTTACTACCTGATTCCTTTCTGCCTTCAAACATAATGCAAAGCAATCTCTGTTTCCATACTGCACCTAAATACAGATTGTTGTGCAACTTCAGAAATGTCCTGGGCATGGAATGTACAAGCCTACCAGTCATAGGAATTCTCTCTCTCCATCTCACAGGCCTAAGGCTGAGTTCTCGGTAGGTCTATTCAAAAAGTCCACCATGGACTGAATTTCTATGCCCTGATGGTCTCATGTTAATATAGTAAATGTTTCCCCATCAGTTCCCAGAACCTGAAGCCAAGCCCATAGGAATCCATGAATTCATTCCATTTCTCCTCTGGGTT
>NW_006287321.1:227297-228829 GCF_000327345.1 Myotis davidii | reverse complement strand
GCAGGGCACTGCCAGGTTGCTGTGGGTTTGCATATGAAGGCTAGAGCTCCTGTCAGGCAGTCTCTCCATTCAGCCACCTTCTCAGAGGCCTGGCAAACACTCTGTCTACCTCAGTATTATCAGCCCCAGGGGGCTGTGTTATCCTTCATTGTCTTCATCTTTCTAAATGTTTCCTTTATTAACCTCTTTCCTTTGGACCCAGTGTGAGTGTATCATCACCACTTGTTTACTGTAATCCTGACTATATAATGGTAAATACCAGGCTTACATTAGCTTGGAAGGGGACAGACAATAGACACAATTACAAGTAGAATTTATAAAATTTTAGATAGTGATAAGGCTAAAAGATAAAAATTAAAGTAGGGTAATAGGATGGAGAGGGTCCAGGCGAGAAGGCTACTTACCTAGAGGGGCCTGGAAAGGCCATTCTGAAGAGGAGACATCTGGCCTAACAACATGATGAGAATGAGGCAGCTGCACAAATGTATGGGGACAGAACATTCCGTATGGGGATAGGAAAGAGTTTGAACAAGATGGAACCTAGTGGACAAGAGGTGAGAGTGGGAAGAGATGATCTCGGTGAGTGGGGCATTAAGGAGTCTACATATTATCCTAAGGGCACTGACAAATCATTGTAGAATGTGTGGTAGGGAATTTGTAATGGTCACTCTCCTGACAGAAATCAGATTAAACAATGAAAGGGTTTAACTGAAGATATGTAATGAGAAGACTACAAACGTAGGAGTGGGTTGGGCTAGGAAGCCCAGCAAAGGTGGTGAAGCGCTCAGGAACTTGTGACACAAGGAAGTCTGGAGGGCCCTGGAAGTTGGGAAGAAAAGGAGCCCTGAAACAGGGACCACCAATAGGAGCTGTGTCAGATGGTGACTTTCAGAGGCCATTCAGAAGGTTCAGAGGATGGAGATGGAGTGGGATTAGGACATGTTCAAGCTGCATGAGGTAAGAGTCCCAGTGAGGATGGATGACACAGGACGTCAGGACTTCCAAGGATGATAGCACTTAGCCACCTGCACATTTGATATGAAATAGGCAGGCGGGGGAGAAGGAATTTCAATGACTACCATTAGTTCTAATATTTGCCAGCAAACCCTAACAGTTTTCATAAATGCTAACACCTTCAGGACTCAGTCAGGAAACTGAGAGGTTCACACCATGGGAACTGTGGTAAGGGGGTGCCAGCCCATGTTGGGCATTCCACTGAAGTGTCCACAACTTGAATTCAAGAGGCTGATGGTACCTGCAGCCAAAATGCAGAGTCAGGCTTGCAAGATTCCTGAAGCCTTTCACTGCCCACTCCTACTGCTGATTGGGGCCCAGGAAAGCCAGAAGGTGCTCGTTGGTGCTGAACAAGGCCTGGCTGCTTCGCACCTGTGCACAGAGGGGTGTCCTTGTGCTGGCCCGCCCAGGCTTCCCAACCTTCGCTCCTAAATATAGAGAGCACAAAGTTCTTATTACAACTAAATTCAAGGGAAAGAAAACACTTTGGGAGCTACTCAGGAAAAGTCAATGTATAT
>NW_006287321.1:202534-227256 GCF_000327345.1 Myotis davidii | reverse complement strand
ATTTTGGTTTCTGTCTTGTAGTAAGATATGTCTGGAAAAACAACAAAGGGAATGTTGCTTTCGTTGAGAAACCTCACTGCCCCCGACTAGCATGAATCTTGTCCAGTGGTTTCCAAATGTGTTTAGCAACCAAAGTCTTTTTACAAACAAAATCTGCCACAGAATCTTAATGTATAACACAGGCAACATCCCAGAGCCATTTCCTAGACACCATATTCCAGCAAGTTCTAGTAGGATCATCCCAAGTGTGTGTGTGTGTACATGTGAGGTGTATTGAGGTGTACTTTGCATACAGTAAAACTCACCATTTATAGGTGTACAGCTAGATGAGTAATGACATAGTCTTGTAATAACAGTATAATCAAGACCTGGAACTGCTCCATCACCCCCCAAATTCCCTCCTGCCCTGTTGTAGCCAATCCTCCTTCCCTGTTCCCTACAACCACTGATCTGTCTGTCCCTGACGTCTTGCTTCTCCAGAATGTCATATAAATAGAGTCATGCAGTATGTACCCTTTGGTGACTGGCTTCTTCCACTTATTGTAACATTTTTAAGAGTCATCCATGGCTTTGCATGTGTCAGTAATTTGTTCCTTCTTATTGCTACACAGAGGTTTGTTGTTCTTGTGTGGTTTCCAAAGTTGCCTTTTAGCTTCTCATTCTTTTCTGCATAGAATATAAAATTCTCCATGCAATAGTTTTCTTTATTCCTTAAAATACTGAGATTGAGGGAGCACACATGGAGTGAGGGTGTTTGATCCCAGAAGTGTCATCACTGTGTCACATTGTTACATCAGAGCTGGCTCCCCTGCTTCCAAAGTACCTCTGTCTCTTCCCAGGACAAGAATCCCTGACATTTTATAACCAAAGCTAATGAGTACTGATTGCTTTTACTTTAAAACTATTATAATTAACAGACAAGTTTTTAAGCCAGGGAAATAACACAGGGAATGCATTTGTTCAGAAATAGACCTTGGCTGCTATTGGTCTTCCAAGGACAAGGATATGTGACCCAAACACAAATTCCATTCAAAATTCAACCAAAAATTTTACCTTTAGCCACTGTTCATGTGACCATACAGGAATCTTTTGGATTATCAATTCTGCCATCTGACAGGTAGCTTTTATTCTCCTCTCAAAGGCCACACTACCTTCTGACCATATGACTATGTTGGAACCTGTGTATGGAAAATGTGGTGGAGAGGAAGTGGAATGGGGAGGGGCACAAGGCCAAGTCGGAGAGTCTTGGGTGCCCTGCTCATTGGACATTACCCTATATATAACCAATTAGAATGAACAAAGGGCTCCAGGTGAAGGGGTGTCAGTATGAATTCTGGAAATCCCTCTATTATCTAAAGTAGGGAAACCTGTTGGAGGTTCTGCCATAGTGGAGGTGATCATTTGGATGACAGAGAAAAGAAAATTCATCTCAGGGACATGTGGGATGCAGAATGAAAAGGGTCTGGAAGAAGTGTGAGAGAAAGGAAGGTGCCAGCAACTTCATTTAGCTACCCCAGTAACAGCGTGATGTAGGTGTCATTATGTTCATTTTGCAGATGACAAAACTGAGTGAATGAGGTGAACTAACTTTCATGTCTTTACACAGCCGATAAGATAGAAACCATAGCACAGTTTTGGGCACTACTGCACTCAGGCATTACTTGGGCACATGAGACAGTGAGAAACATATTTAATGAATTACAGAGAACTACCTTAAATAAACCAAATGCTATGCTTTGGGAAACATATCCTTGAGTTCTTGGAGAGCAGTGTTTGGGCAATATGCTATCAGTGACATAAGTGGCATGAGTAGATTTTAAAGGGATTTACCTTGTTCTCATTCTCCTCACCCATCCTCTTTCTCTTTCTCCTTCCTCCTGCATCTGGGAAAGAGATATTTGTATAATAATGTGTTTGCAGTTGAGGGCATTTCAGTAAAGCCTGCCATTAGCTGCCTTTTCTGACACAGATACATCCTCCGCCATGATTTTCTTCCTTTTGGGTGAGGGGCCTCCTCCCCACTTCCTGACTGCTTTAGAGATAAAAGAAGACACTGTGGGATTTACCTTTCCCCCATCATATTGTGGCTATAATTTAAAGCTGCCATAACTCATGTGTAGAACTGTGACTATAATGTCATGGAAAAAGCCATCATTCAAAATTCAAAGAAAGAAATGTGGAGTCCTGTTTCTTCCAGCTGTAAATTGCCTCAAAATCAGCAGACAGCTGCTGGCACAACAGGACAATGGAAAATAAGTTTTGGAAAGTCACCCATGATGAGTTTTTTTTCTTTTCTCCCTTTTTCCACATCTTCATTAAACTCAAACTAGTTTTCTCTACTGGAATGTGGCCAGGACTAGATAATTGAACCTTACTGGGTTAGTACACAACTCTCCAAACTCAGGGGATGTCCTAAAAGATTCTTAGAGCTGGATTAACTTTGCAGAGAATAGAGCCTGGTCAAGTTGGGTTGGGTTAAACAGACTAGCTCTGTGAGGATACCAGTCTTGAGTCTGCCACAAACCATGCTATCTATTTTTCTGTTGTTCCTAGGATGAGGTGTCCCAGACCAGTAATTTCTCCTACCTTGCTCAGGTTCATGCTTCCCAGCTGTGGGAAGACATAATAGTCTATGCTATGGTAAAAATTCACTGCTCTAGTCATTCTCCAGTGAGCTCATGTAGGCCTTCATGAATCCCCTAAGACCTGCTCTCCACATGCCCTACCACTGTTAGCTCTGTCTAGCATATTTATATAAGGATATGAACACCTTCTGTGCATCAGGAACATTTAGGTACTTTATGTGCACTATATTATCTCCGTTAATCTTTACTACAGCCCTGCAAGTTAGATATTATTCATTCCCATTTTATAGTTGAGGAAATTAAGTCATTGAAGGAGTCAATGAGTAAGGAAAATAAAAATTCTAACTCAGGTCAATGGAACTTATCAAGCTGGTATTCTTGACTTGGGTCACAATTCCGTCAGGAGGTAAGACGTATACAACATCTGTTAAGAAAGGGAGGACAAAATTCTTATAAATGTTATTGAATGTGTAAACCTTTATATCAAATATTACCAAAATATTTTTGTGATATTATAGAAGTTCATAAATTCCTGTTCTTGTTCTTATGCCTTCAGTCTTGTGTGAGTTCAGGCTCTAGGATTAGATGGCTTGATTTCAATCTCAGCTGTCACTTCTTACCAGTGAGACTTTGGGTAATAAAGTCAATAACTTCTCTGTGCCTAGCTTTTCCCTTCTTGAAATGAAGAAGATCCTAAGTAGTATCCACTTTATAGGGCTGTTTTGATTTTTAAAGAGGATAAATTGATGTAAAATGTTCAACACAAGCATGGCACATGACTGTTATGCCAATGGCCCCAAATAAAACATGCCTTCCAGTGTTTAAGTCCTCATGTGGTGCCCTCCCACATTGACTCTAGACTTGGCTGGGTAACTTGCTTTGGCCAGTGGGATACTAGCAAGTTATATGGAAGCAGAGTTTTAATAAGTGCTAGCACATAGGGATTTGTCCCCTTGGGACATCTGCTCCTGGAGCCCTGAGCCACCGTATAAAGAAATTAAGCTATCCCACTGGAAAGGCTCCCTGAAGAGAGAGAAATGCCAGGTCAAATCCTAGCTGTTTCATCCCATCAGCTGAGGCTTCAGCAGATGCCATGTGGAACAGAAGAACCACCCAGCTGAGACCAATCAACCCATAAGATCCTAAGAAATAATAAAATATTTTTAAGCTACTACATTTTGTAGTGGTGTTACACAGCAATAGATAATTGAAATAAAAAACATTCAATAAATATGAGCTATTTTTAAAATTATCATCATTATCCATTGACTTTATTTTTTCCAAAATAATTACTATTAAGATGGAAATAATTCATTCACTCAATAGAAATGTGCTGTGTTTCTGCTGTGAGCAGCAATGACTTGTGTCTCACTTTTAAAGAGTGGTATTTTCTTCCCATGTGTCGCTTCCTAGGAATTTTGAACTCTTAGAGGTAGAAAATTTTAATTTCTCCTCTTGTTGGAATTATTATTTATTGAACAACTACAATATTTATTCATTCTTTTAACATTTTAAAAAAGCATGAGGGAATTAGTGAAGAACCAGACCTTATTTTTCATATACTCACAGATTCTTCTTGATAGGAAGTTGAAAGATACTCAACACTCAGTCAAAGCTATAGACTCTTGAGGATAAAAGGGCCTTTTGAAAGGGCAACCAGTCTGCTCTACTCCAGACAGGCTTTCATCTCTGCTCCCGGGGCACTGCCAAGGCTCCTGGTTTTAAAGTTCTGCTAGTGAAGTTCTCTGGGTCGCTCTGCATAGGCCTTCCTGCATAGCTCAAGTGTTTCCAAGGGAAACCAGGGAATAGCATTAACTTTCGTCCCCCTCAGGCTCCTACATTATGGGCTGCTGTACTTTAGGCTTCTGTTTGTAGCTGTGAAGTGCCAATTGGTTGAAAATAATGCAGTCCCTGCTGGTTACACACAGCTTCTACTGGGCATACAAACAAAATGAGTTGAAACAAAGTTGTGCCGCAGAGGAAGCCTGCCTTCCCTCCCTGAGGTCCTCTCTCTGCCAGGAAAGACTGGTCTGACTTCAGCTGTTTACAGGACAAATGAGTCATAGCCTTGCATTATTTTCTCCTCTACATTTGCATCTTAAGCTATATATAGATATAGATATCTGATATATGTAAACATATATAAATCACCCAATTATAGAATTAAAGGCCTAGTGCCCAATTTATCTAATTTCCAAATCAGAGAGACAGGAAGTGGAGTCTATTCCAACTCCTCCATTTATTTGCTCAGTCATTTAAGATATGGATGGGGATCAGAAAGGGACCAGGAAAAGCTTTTGGCCTAGAGACAAACATTCACAAAAGACCTCAACTTTAGACTTTTGACATTGTTTCCAAATGAGGTTATCAATCAAGTTTTAGACACAGATGCTTCTCATTTGACTCTAAACTTATGTCCCATTATTGAACCATATTACCTTTTGGATGCTATGAATTAAAGAAAAATACACTCTTATAGTTACTTGTGAATACACAGTTATATGCCATTGTGTTTTTTTAATTAAAATTATAATTTGCTAATGTAAACATTAAAATATACTACAATTTTATGATCCTGTTTTGACAATTCTTTAAAATAATAATAGTTAAGGACTTATGAGTTTTTATCGTATGCTAGGCGCTTTGCAGGAAACTTCATGACAACCTGGTGAAGCAGGAACTATTATCCCATTTACAACTGAGGAAACTGAGGCACAGGCATCTTAAGAATTATACTCAGGGTCCACAGGTGATTAAGCCCAGAGCGGAGATTGGAGCCCAAGCAGTCTGGTTCTAGAGCTAATGTGTTCAAACCCCAAAATTGCTGTCTCAGTTTTAAAATACTCCACACATAGAGAGGGCTCCTTGTATTTCCTGGAGAAGGAAAAAGAAGGAGAGGACAGGCATGGGAATGATGGCAGAAAGGATGGTCCAGGGTTAGCTGTGTGGCTGCTGAAACATCAGTGCAGCACCTGCTGGAGCAGAGGCAGATGAGTAGTCCAGACCCTGCCAGGCCCGGGCCTGTCTTCCTTGCAGTTCCCAGTCCTGGCCCTTTGCTATGCTCCTGCTCCCTTCACTTTCTCCCTTTTGTTCCAAGCTCCATCCCCAACTTTTTGCCCCAAGATTCCTGCATGTGGGGGTCCTGAATCCTTTCTCCTGTTATCTCTCTGGCTGAACTGCTCCCCACCCTCAGTTCCTGTCACTGGCCTTGGGCTCCTCAGTGGAGTCCAAGCTGTTGTGCCATGGTTAGCTGTGGGAACCTGGGGCCCAGGGTTTCTGTTATCTCAAGTTCCCGGGAGTGGAGGGAGAGAAGCCTGCCGCAGGAGGCAGGTGGCACAGGAAGCCCTGTCTGCACTCTCAGAAACTTGTAGGAGGGAGTGTAGGAGGGGCATCTGCACCCTAGGCTGTGTCATGAGCATCTACTCACGCAGCATTAGCTGACATTACTTCTGTGTGCATGTGCAGTGACATGGAGACAGCGTCATTCACCAGAATGCCAGCGAGCCTGGTCCATGCAGATAGGCCTGATCACATCACAGCCATCTGAGTCACAAAGTTCCACAGGCATGGAGGATGCAAGCTTTGAAATGGCCTACAAAATGTTGAGGCCTGAAAAAAATTGGATTAGGCAACAGAAAAGTAAATCATAAAGTAAAAGTAAATGTCAAATTCAGTGGTTCTCAACCTTCCTAATGTCACGACCCTTTAATATAGTTCCTCATGTTGTGGTGACCCCCAATTTCATTGTTACAAATTGAACATAATTAAAGCATAGTGATTAATCACAAAAACAATATGTAATTATATATGTGTTTTCCGATGGTCTTAGGTGACCCCTGTGAAAGGGTCGTTCGACCCCCAAAGGGGTCGCGACCCACAAGTTGAGAACCACTGGTCTAATTAAATGCCTACAACCCATAGCAGCACATTACCTAGTCAGCCACAAGTCAACTCACATAAATATGGAATGTGGGTGATTTCCATGTGATTTAATATGTTTTCAATGATCTTAAACTGGCACTGATGCAAAGAGGCATGGCCTCTGAGGAAGCTGGCAGTGGAGACAGGATGACATGTGTTGGAGAATTTGTATGGACAGCAGGTCACAATCAGGGAGGACTTCCTTGCCTGCCCGCACCCTTACCCCAAAAGGGGAAATTCACTGCCTGTCTGTCTTCTACATCACAGGACCTCACACTATGCTGTTTCATTTTCTTCAAACTTTTCACCATCTGAAACTATCTTTTCACACTCAGTATTCTTTTACTTTTGTTTGCTTGTTTGCCTACCTCCCACCTATGAGGATGTAAGTTCCTCCAGGATAGGGAGTTGCCTGTGGTTTTCACTATTGTGTTGTTATTGCCTATAATAATACCTGGATGCAGTGGGTGGTTGATAAATACTCATTGAAAGCATGAGAAAAAAAATAAATAAATGAGCCTGAACTGACATGGGGTGTGAATGTCATGGGGATCTCTGAGGTCGTTGGATTCTGGGTGAACTACTTTTAACTATATCTCCAAGGGGTCCTCAAATAGCATCTGGTTTATGTTTGTATTTGTTCCATACCTCATTGCAAAAGAATTTGCAGTCGTTTTCAAAGTTACAGATAGTGCAATAAACTTTTTTAAAGGAAATAGTGGATATGGAGAGGAAATAAGCATTGAAAAAATAAGATAAAATGAGGACAAGATTAGCAATTAAAATACATATCACAAAGTCTTTTCTGCCTGGCCAGCAGTGGACTGCACATTTACCTTTGAACTTCTTAATAGCCAGTAGCAGCTCATCTACACTGAAGTCCTTAAGAAAGAGAAAATTCTAAAACTTTATTTATTGAATTTTTACCTGTTGGCCATGAATCATAACAACTATTCAATGTGTTTCCAATTAATTTTACTCATCTTAGTTATAGCACTAAATATGTTTTACTGCCAATCCATATTTATTGAACATCTGTACTCACAGGGCTTGTACATTCCAACAGAGCCATGTGCCTTCCTCCTGTGCTGCCCTAATAATCTGGCTGGATTCTGATGAGCTGAAACATTTATGAGGAGTACAGCCTGCAGGAAGAACAGTTGACAAGTCCCCTGGCTGATGTAGGGCTGGTGTAACTTACTTCCAATTAGTAGAAAATTTTTACTTGAGTTTCATTTATGGGCTCCCAAATAATATTGAGGTTCATTTTCTTCAGACTGCCTTCTCAGCTCATTTTTCCAGAGTAAAGCTCTTTAATTTCTTATTTTCTAAAATTTATGTGTTTTTCAAAATTTTACTCCTCTCTGTTCTCTCTTTGAAAACTTTCTATGTTCTCCCACTCTCTCTTTTCTCTTCACCCTCTCCTCCACCTGTACATTTTTGAAAGGTAGTACAGCAAGGTGTTGAAAGCCACTGGAAATTCCATGGGCCATGAAATACCAGCCAAGTTGCTTAATATTTTTGTGCCTCAGTTATCTGTTTGCAAACTTGGGGGTGATAACTACATCTACCTCCCAGAGTGGTTGTGAGTGTTAAATACATTTGTATGTGTCAAGTGCTTAGGACAGAGCCTGGCACATGGCAAGCACTATGTGAACTTTAGCTATTATTATGATTACATGCCATTCTCCTTTAAAATGATCCTGTTCCCTTCCCCATGTATCTCAGTAGAAATATTTATTTCTGTTGTCTTATATCTCCACTTCTCTGAACATTACTAGAATTCCTTTCCCCTCTTCTTTGGTTTTCCCTAGCAGCTTGTGCATACCTCTCTATCATGGCACTTAGAATACTGTGAGGTATTGTCTGTTTGCTAGTCTAGCTCCATGAAGGACTATCAGGACAAGGGCAGGAACTCACCCCTTTGTGTCTTCAGTGTCTAGCACCTTGTTTGCTACATAGTGGTTGCTCAGTTCAAGGTTGGTTGAACTGAGTTGAGTACAGAACTGATCCCATGGGGCATCCAACCAACAAAATGACAGCATAATATTTCTTATATATTTTACTAGAGGCCCAGTTCATGAAAATTCATGCACTCAGGCGAGGTGGGGGAGGGGGCGTGGTCCCTCAACCTGGCGTGCGCCCTCTCGCAGACCACGAGCCCTCGGAGGATGTCCACCTGATGGCTTAGTGGGGAGTGGGTCCAAGCCGCAGTCTGACCTCCCTCTGTGGGAGGCGAACCACAGATTGATTGGGGGATGGTGCTAGCCAGTGAGTGGCCAGTCCCACCCCCCCAATTGCCCCTCTACCACTGCAAGTCACTGCTGCTCCTGGATCACTGTTTCTGCCCTCTGCCTGCTGGCATCCGCCTTGGCTGACCTGGTGCTGCCCACATGCCAGCCTTGTGCCCCCGTCAACCAGTCATTCTGTCGATTTGCATATTAGGCTTTTCTTATATAGGACTAGTGGCCCTGTGCATGAAGTTCATGCACTCGGGAGGGTCCCTCGCCTGGCCTGTGCCCTGTCACAATGTGGGAGCCCTGTGATCCATCACCCCAAAGAGGTAGGCGTCCGCAAGCCTCATGTCCCCGGGCCCAGCACAGGGGGCGAGGATGCGAGCCTCACACAAGTCCCCGATGCTGCAAGTCCCCGCCCAACCATGCCTGCTGCGCACGCAGCCTCCTGCTGATCAGTTGTTATGTGTGAGGGATCATGACCATTTGCATACTAGCCTTTTATTATTAAGATACCTAGCACTCTAATATCATGCTTGCCTTTCTCCTGGGACTGAAAGAAATGCCTTATTTTTATTCTTTTTTTGTTTTGTTTTGTTGTTTTTTTGAAAAAATCTTATTTATTTATTTTTATTAAATCTTTATTGTTCAGATTATTACAGTTTTTTCTCTTTTCCCCCATAGCTCCCCTCTACCCAGTTCCCACCCCACCCTCTGCCCTTACTCCCCCACTTTCCTAATCCATAGGTGTACAATTTTTGTCCAGTCTCTTCCCGCACCCCCACAACCCTTTCCCTCCGAGAATTGTCAGTCCACTCCCTTTCTATGCCCCTGATTCTATTATATTCACCAGTTTATTCTGTTCATCAAATTTTTTATTGACTTCATTTTTAGATTCACTTGTTGATAGATATGTATTTGTTGTCACTTTGTTGTTCATAATTTTTATCTTTACCTTTTTCTTCCTCCTCTTCTTAAAGAATACCCTTCAGCATTTCATATAATACTGGTTTGGCAGTGATGAACTCCTTTAGCTTGTTCTTATCTGTGAGGCTCTTTATCTGACCTTCAATTCTGAATGATAGCTTTGCTGGGTAAAGTAATCTTGGTTGTAGGTTCTTGCTATTCATCACTTTGAATATTTCTTGTCACTCCATTCAGGCCTGCATAGTTCATGTTGAGAAATCAGCTGACAGTCGTATGGGTACTCCCTTGTAGATAACTGACTGTTTTTCTCTCGCTGCTTTTAAGAATCTCTCTTTGTCTTTTGCTCTTGGCATTTTAATTATGATGTGTCTTGGTGTGGTCCTCTTTGGATTCCTTTTGTTTGGGGTTCTCTGAGCTTCCTGGACTTGTAAGTCTATTTCTTTCACCAGGTAAGGGAAGTTTTCTGTCATTATTTCTTCAAGTAGGTTTTCAATATCTTGCTCTCTCTCTTCTTCTGGCACCCCCATAATTCGGATGTTGGTATGCTTGAAGTTGTCCCAGAGGCTCCTTACACTATCTTCATATTTTTGGATTCTTTTTTCTTTTTGCTTTTCTTGTTGGGTGTTTTTTGCTTCTTTGTATTTCAAATCATTGACTTGATTCTTATGTTCCTCTAGTCTGCTGTTGGAGCTCTGTATATTATTCTTTATTTCAGTCAGCGTATGCTTAATTTCTAGTTGGTCCTTTTTCATATCATCGAGGGTCTCACTAGATTTATCAAGGGTCTCACTAAATTTATTGGCGGTTTCTAGAAAATTCTTGAAAAGCCTTATAACCATGGTTTTGAACTCTATATCCAGTACTTTGCTTTCCTCCAATTATGTCATTTGTGACCGGTTTCTTTGTCTCCACATTTTGGTTGCTTCCCTGTGTTGATAGAGTTGCTTTTGTGCTAGCTGTCCTATAAGGCCCAGTGGCTCAGCCTCCCCAATTACCTGAGCACTCTTGGTGCACCCCTTTGTGGGCTTTGTGCACAGTCTTGTTGTAGTTAAGCCTTGATTGTTGTTGATATCACTGGGAGGAATTGAACTCCAGGCCAATTGGCTGTGAGAATCAGCTGTGTCTATGGTGGGAGAACTTCTGTGCTGGAGACACCCTTCTGGGGCAAGACTTGCTTCAGAGCGGTTGTTGTGCTCACTGAGTCTGCCCCCTGAGTGTGTCCCTTATAGATCTGAGGAATTGTAATCTGGATGGTCCCACTCTGACCACTGGGTACACTGGCTTTTGGATCTCTAAGGAGGTGCTAATTTATCCTCTGCCTGAGGCTATCCAGCAGGAGCTATGGAGAGATGTGCAGATTCCTCTTCTTTGTTTGGGGTTTGGAGGTGCCCAGATGAGGCCCAGCTGTGAAGCAATGCAAGCTGCTGTGGGGCCTTGGGCCTTCTTTTGGAAGTTCTGGGTCTCTCTGACCCAGCTGCAGTTTGTTAGGTAATTTTCAGATTGCAAAGGGCCAGGCCATTCATGTGCAAACAGCTTGGGTGGAGCGGGGTCTCAGGGAATCAACAGGGCGGAGCAAACAGCTATAGCTGATCCTAAGCCCTGCCCTAAGAGGCCCCGGGTCTCAGTGTCCTGCAGTAGTCTCTGTAAGCATCTCTGAGAGAAAGCCACTCTCAAGTTCCAACCAATGCCAGACAGTCCAGTTTCTCCCCGTATGAGTCTGGGTCCCCAGAGACTTGCCCGGAACTGGAGTTCTGAGCAGTCGGGAGCTTGTGTCTCCCTCCCGATTAGAAAAGATAACCACGTCCTCAGTTGCCAGCCCTTTCTGCGTGCGTCTTCGAACCTCTGCACTTTACTTCTGTACCTCCTCTGAGTCTCAGTGTGCTTATCTCTTTCCTTCTAGTTGTAGAATTTCCACTCAGCCAGCCTTCCTGTGGTTCTGGATGATGTCCATTTTGTCTTTTAGTTGTAATTTTGAAGTGGTTGTGCGAGGCAGCAATTTCAGATGTTTACCTATGCCACCATCTTGGTTTTCCCAGAAAAAAATCTTCTTCTTTTTATTCTTTATTATTTAAGGATGTAACTCATTATTATAGAGGACAATGCCTTATTTCCCTTGCAAAATACTTTTAAGGAAAGTGGCATAAAGTGTTGGACAGTACTCTTTGCTGGGTACTGAATTTCAGCTCCACTTCTGCCCCTTCTAGCTCTGAGATCTGGAGTAAATCAGTTCATCTTCCTGCACCTGGGTGTCCAAATGTGTAGAACGAGTATTTCAATGCCTATCTTGCCTTTTTTTTGATTTCCTGTGAATATTCAATGTAATGGTACATGTGAATGTGTACATCATCCCCTGCAGATGTGAGATGATGTTATTTAGAGAGAACTCCTGTTTAGATTTAGGCACTTATCCAACTAAAGGGTGAAAAACTAATCTGGCTGCAAGGTTTACTAGAGACAATATTTCTTTTGAATCAGATTCAACTGTAACACAATTTGCCCATATGAATTTTTGGCTATTCCATTTAATTAGATGTTAAGAGATGTTCCAATAGAGTTAATGTAAGTGTCCCTGTTCTGGGGGCAGGGTGTTAGTGCATCCCAGAGCCATACTATCTCTGTGGGGTAGGTTGAATTTTCCTAGGGCAGATGATGAGTATGTAATTTCACCAAAGGAATGTGGGGTCAGAGCTGGAGAGTCTGGGCAAAGGCCAGTGTGCACACCCCAAACACAGGGCTATGTGAATTATGACTATTTTTACATGGCAACTGAGCCATGAAAACTTACACAATGATTTTCTGGATAGAAGATGTCCACATGCCAGTCCTTTAATTTTTCTTTGCTGCTTTCTAATTTTACTCTGATAATAACAAACGAAACCACAGCACTTTCATCAGAAACCAGAGTATGACCGTAAATAACTAACAGACTACATACAGTTTTCCCAGTGAATGTTCAAAGCCACACGTGGGTTGGCTTTTGTCTATAAATTGCCAGTGCGCCTTTCCATTCCAGTGGGAGCCCTCTAAAGGGAACATTACAGCTGTGATGAATAACAGTCCCTCTAAAGAAGATGGAGTGAGGCATATATTTCATCCCACCAAGTGGAACACCATGCCTGTTGCCAAATGTGCCAGGTTCCCCACGATTAAATAAATATATAAATATGTCACTTGGCTTTGTTCCCAAGTTCTAGGTGCTATAGAAACCAAGCACTCATTGCTATTAATAATGTTATAGTTATAATCGATGCAAAGCCAAGGAATGGTGCATTGTTCTTAGATAGTGACTTTGATCAAATTTCCCATTGTTCATTACCTAAGTATTACAACATCCTTTAACTCCTTGTTTACCACTACAATAAATGACAGTATTCTTTCTAATATAAATTACCTCTATGAAGTTAACATTTTAATTAATGAATCTATAAAAATAATATTTACCTTACAGATAATAAGAATTAAAATTTATCATGTGACAGGTACTTTCCTAATTAGGATTTTCCCATTTTACAGATGAGAAAATTGAGGTGGAGAGAGGTTAAATGACTCCTCTAAATGGCATAAGATAGAATTTGAACCAAGGCCACTATGTTATAATGCTTTTCTATATAAGTAAAGCATAAAAGCATCGTTCAATAAATCTTATTTTTCTTTTTTCCCCAAACAATGACAGAATCATAACTATTCTGATACATATTGTTAGAGAATACACTTGTCAGTGACCTCTCAATAATTACTGTCAAGATGTTTTCTTTCTCTAAGATGCCATTTAAAATATAACTCAGTATTGGTTAGAATTAAACAAGACACTATGGAGGCAAATATCCAGTTTTCTATTTCTTTTGAAAATTGCATCAGATGTAAATTTTATTTTAAGACTAGAGGCTCGGTGCATGAAATTCATGCATGGAGGGGGGCATTCCCTCAGCCCAGCCTACACCCTCTCCAATCTGGGACCACTTGGGGCAGTCAGATATCGCTCTTGCAATCTGGGACCGCTGGCTCCTAACCACTCGCCTGCCTGCCTGCCTGATTACCCCTAACCTCTCTGCCTGCCTGCCTGCCTGCCTGGTCACCCCTACCTTGCCTTCCTGCTGGCCTGATCACCCCTATCTTGCTCCCCTGCTGGCCTGATCAACCCTAACTTGCTCCCCTGTCATCCTGATCGCCCCTAACTGCTTGTGCCTTGGCCCTCAGTCTGGCCTCCCTCTGCGGGAGGCGACCTGGCACATCAAGCCCAGCCTACACCCTCTCCAATCTGGGACCACTTGGGGCAGTCAGATATCGCTCTTGCAATCTGGGACCGCTGGCTCCTAACCACTCGCCTGCCTGCCTGCCTGATTACCCCTAACCTCTCTGCCTGCCTGCCTGCCTGCCTGGTCACCCCTACCTTGCCTTCCTGCTGGCCTGATCACCCCTATCTTGCTCCCCTGCTGGCCTGATCAACCCTAACTTGCTCCCCTGTCATCCTGATCGCCCCTAACTGCTTGTTTTACATACTTTAAGTTAGCAGAAATATGTACCAAGAACTCTTCCTGAACTGGTGGCTAATATAAAGTTGGAAGAGCCTGACCAGGGTTTCTTGGTGATTGAGCATCAACCTAGGAACCAGGAGGTCACAGGTTTGATCTTGGGTCAGGGGCACATGCCTCGGTTTCAGGTTCGATCCCTGGTAAGAGGCATGCAGAGGCAGTTGATCCATGATTCTCTCTCATCGTTGATGTTTCTATCTCTTTCTTCCTCTCCCTTTCTCTCTGAAATCAATAAAAGAAATTTAAAAAAAGAAAACACATGATCTTCATTTTGTGCTTTGTCATTTTACAATATCCTTTGTGCAGTACTTTAACTTCCTTCAACTTTCCTTTACCCACCCTTAAAATGCAATCTATTTTGGGGAAGATGATCAGGAAAGTGATTCTAGTGGGTAGAAGTTTTTTTTGGAGGGGATGAGGTTGTGAAGATATTTAAAAATTGAGCATCGTGATGGTTGTACCACTCTGAATTTACTTTAAAAAAAACAGTTCATTGTACGCTTCAGGTGACATGTACAGAATATGAATTATATCTTAACAATGCTGTTCTTTTATTTCTTTTTAAATAAAGACCAGTCTTATAATTAATTGCAGATGTTTGCAGAGGCCCCCCAGGATTTGCTTACTGTGTCCCAAACCATGGCTGCGACTCCCAGTTGCCTCCAGTCTTGGTGGATCTGGATGGTGTGGTTTGCAAAGGAGAAGGTGGCAAGGCTTGTGGAGAATTTCTGCAACCCCATTCCCGCAGTCTCCTCCTAGGGCACCAGGACACTTTGTTGTCAGGACTCGGGGAGGCGGGGTGGGGGGCGTGTTGAGGGTGAGCGAGGCAGCCGTGCCAGCACAGGACCTGGGAATAGGTAGCGCTTTCTACACTGCCCAGGCCTGCATGGACTGCAGCTGCACCCGCTGAGGTAGGCAGGGTGTTTCTGCTGTTTTATTTTGGTCTGGCCTCCACCCCATCAGCCACGGACCTGTGCCTGCACTGAGACTGTGAATGGGTCGATGGTCCTACTTTTTGGTGGACAGTGGATGCACTCCCACATCCCAGAGACTGGCAGTTAGACCCTGTTGGCTTCCGAGTTGCTCGCAGGAAGAGCCTGGCCTTAGGTTCAGAATAGACTCGGGCGTCCTCGGCTAGGAGGCCTCCTCAGGCTAGGGCCGCCTGCAGTTTGGAGGCTGACCACACCCTCGATCCTGGCGGGGGTCTCTTCTGGGGTGCTGGCCTGACTGGGCTAGGGCTGCTTGTGGTTTGGAGGCCGGCCATGCCCTCGATCCCGGCCGGGGTCCCCTCATGGTGACCTTCCATCCTGCTCCCTCAGCTCCCTAGTCTGGCATTCAGTTGAGCCTCTGGTTGTTTTGGACGTAACAGACCCTGGCTCTTTATATACATAGATAACATCAACTGGCCCCTGGATTATTCCTATAAAGTTTTATCTGTCTTTCTGACTCCACTTTCCCCACCCCACCACTAACCTGAAGGAGCTTCCTGAAACTACAATTTGATGGCCTGGCTCCCAGATCCACATTTACTCCATCTCCTCACCCCAACCCCCAGACTCAGTGGACCTATTGCCTATGGAATCAAATCTTAAATTCTCATGTCAAAGTCCTCATCAGTGTGGATTCATCTCACATGTTCATTCTTATTTTCTACAACTCGTCATCAACATTTACCCTGACTTTCAATCTAGAGCGACTCCTCTGTCCTTCAGATGCCCGTGGCTTATTCCTGGGCCTGCACCTTTGACTATGCAGTCCTGCACTGTGGCATGCTCACCCCAATATGGGAAGAAGCTTCACGACCCATTTCTTCCTTGAAGCCAGCTATTCTAGGCCACTCCCATTTTGTTTTCCCCTGACTTTCTTTCCATTCCACATATAGTTATTAACAGTTGAGCTAACAATTATTCCTTATTATTAACAGGGGAAGTTTGGGCCACCAGATATATTGCCAGCTCCTTAAGAACAGGTCTCACCTTAGGTTTTCTCTTTGTATCCTAGAATGCACAGCACAGTGCTGAAGAAATATTAGGCATCCCATATGTACTCATTGGGGAATGAATGTTGGAGTTAGTCAAACTTGGATTTTCGTGTCTTGGATTTCTAATTTGTAATAAACTTATTAACTTCATAATTTTATTTAAATAATATTCTAAAGCAGTGATTTTCAGACCTTTGCATCTCACGGCACCCTAATGATTAAAATTTTGCATCACATCAAAGAATATATGTTTTGCCGATCTGACAAAAAAAAAGGTATAATTTTTACTCATTCACAATGGACGACTATTGTTGTGTTGAGAGTTGTGATTTTTTTATTTGACAATCTAACAGAAAAGAAGTCAGTGCCCCCGAATAAATAGTCAGGTATTGTATATTTTGAAATTTCTTGTGGCACACCATTTGAAAATCACTGTTCTAAAACAATATGAATGTATAAGAGTAAGTGTTGAGTTACATAACAAGGGACACATCTGTACAAAGGAATACTATGTAGTCATTTCAAATAGCATTCTTGAATAAACATTATGGTGTCAAATGCTTTGCAATATGTTCACAAGTTTTTAAAATGTTATAAAAATTATAGTATATGGAATAATCCCAATTTGGGAGTAAAAAGTTCAGCAGTAACAGGATATTAGAAAGTACAAACCATAAAGGTAAAGACGGATTAGTTGGACTTTACAAATAGCTTCTATTCATCAAAAGATACCTTTAACAGAATAAAAAGACAAGCCTGATAGAGAACTCAAACTGGAATATAAAAAAACTAATAATTATTTTTTTAAAATAATAACACCACATTTAAAAGATGAGCAAAAAACTTGAACAGGCAAAAAGAAGCTTTCCAAATGGGGGAAAAAAGCAAACAAACTTTTAAACAAATGAAAAGGTACCCAACATCAGTTATCATTAGACAAATGCAAATAAAAACCATAAAGAGATGCCAGTGCACACCCACCAGATAGCTAAATTTTTTTTAAACTGCTAATAACATGTGTTGCCAAGGATATGAAACAACCGGAACACTCAAACATTACTCAAACATGTAAATTGGAACCATAATTCTGGAATTCCTTTTTACTTTATTTTTTTTCTGGAAAACTTCCAGAGATCTCTGACCTCTTCTAATCTGGCCACAGATGTTGGCCTTGGACTTCCCCCTTTTTCTGGAGCTTCTCACTGATCCCTCAAAATGGATCCCTTGTTTCTTTGATTCAATGACTTTGATTATTTCTTAGTTCATTTCCTATTTTTGCTGGTGTAAATATTCTTCAATACTTTCCAAAGAAATGGTGGATAAGAGTTAAATGTTTGAGGCCTCTTAGAATTTTGATGGCATTTCTCCATTGTCTCCTATTTCTGGTATTGCTGTTAATAAAGTAGGTGCTATCTTGATTCTTGTTCCACTCAATGTAACCTTGAAAGAAATGATTACCAGAAACTTTAAGATATTTTTTTATCCCCAGTGTTCTAATGGTTAGCCATAGTTTGGGTCTCCCCTACCCTACTGGCCCCCTTTCTCAGTATTATTGACTTCCTGGAGCCCATTCCTTCCTATCTAAAACTCACATTGGTTGGTTCTGGAAAATGTTTGTATAACTTCCTCCTTCTTCTACCTTGTACCCTTTGTTTGCCCTTTCTGGATTAGAGGTAGCTGTTGAACCTCCTGGGTTATTTATCTTTTCTTCTTTAGTTTTTGAATTTGTGTGCTTCTTTTTGTTCTACTTGTAGTAGATTTCCCTAACTTTTATCATGTCACTCTTACTAAAATTTTAATTAATTTTTTTAAAATCCTCACCGGAGTATATGTTTTTATTGATTTCTAGAGAGAGAGGAAAAGAGAGAGAAAAAAATCTGAGAGAAACATCAATCAGTTGCCTCCAGTATGTACCCCGACCAGGATCAAACCCACAACCCAGGTATGTGGCCTGACCAAAATTGAACTCATAACCTTTCTGTATATGGGATGATGTTCCAACCACCTGAGCCACCAGGCCAAAGCACTAAAAATTTCATTTTGGCTATTATGTTTTTTAATTTATGAGTTTTTTCTCGCTATTTGATTGTATCATTTTTCAGGTTTGATTTTTTAAATGGATGCAATAGCCATTTCTCTTGAAATCTATGAATGTTTCAATGTTTTCTCCTGCTTTCTTCATTATCTCTCATTTATCTATGTTCCTTTAGTTGGTATACTAGTACAGGCATTCACCACTTTTTGAAAGTTTGCTTTACATCACTTTGCTTTGATGAAACACCTACATTAGTACAGTTAACACTTGAACAACACGGATTTGAGCTGTGTGGATTTTTCCAATAGAGGCCCTTGGTATATCCGTGAGTTTTGCATCTGTGAATTCAACCAACTGCAGATCAAAAACAGTATTTTTGATTTCCCACCTGCAGATTCCCAACTGGGGTTCCCAAATGAGTATCAAAAATATTGTTTCAGCCCTAACTGCTTTGGCTCAGTGGATAGAGCATCAGCCTGCAGACTCAAGGGTCCCGGGTTCGGTTCTGATCAAGGGCATGTACCTTGGTTGCAGGCACATCCCAAGGAGGGGGTGTGCAGGAGGCAACTGATCGATGTTTCTCTCATCGATGTTTCTAACTATCCCTCTCCCTTCCTTTCTGTAAAAAATCAATAAAATATGTATTAAAAATACTGTTTCAGGGACATCTCTAATACTTTCAACAATAAAGATTAATTAAAGGAAATACTGCTTCAATCTGAGGTTGACTGAATTCATGGATGAGAAGAGCCCACTGTAGTTACATGCAGATTTTTGACTGCATGTGGGGTTGGTGTCTTTAACCCCCACATTGTTCAAGGGTCAACTGTATTTGTTTTTGCTAATTGAACAAAATCCTAAGAGGATTTTTTTTTTTTTAAATTTTATTATTTATTACAAAGGGTATTACATATGTGTCCATTTTTTCCCCCCGCCCAAGACAGTCCCCTAAGAGGATTTTTGAAAAAAACAAAACAAAAACAAAAACACGGCAAAAAGCAAAACCAGCATGCAGCGTCTATTTGTAGCAAGCTGCCATAGAGGCAGCACCTGGCAAGTGAAACTGCACTGTGATACACTATTTCTCCTTCATACAGGCTGTGTATTTATCATACCAGTAGGCAGATGGAAGTGTCTTGGGAAATCAAGACAAAGTCACCTGCTTCATGTAGCACATTGGCCCTCACTCTAAGCTGCACATTAGGATCACTGGGGGAGCTTTTAAACAGGTACCCAACGATGGTATTTCTATACAAATGAATGGTAATTGCTTCTTCACTTTATTCCATTTTTACTTACAAAAGGTTTCTAAAGTATGGCTTTCAAACATTTCCATCAGGCACCAATAAGTGGGGGAAATCTGTATTTGATTTTGGGTCATTTTCTTTCATATTGGATCATTTTCTCAGTGTTGGTGATCTTTGGCCTCTGTTTATATTTAGAAGAAGGAATTAAAGTGTGTGAAAACTGGGTCTATGAGTAATTTGTGTCATCTATTGGGCTTCTCTGTAGAAGAAACATGGCACATTTCAATGAAAACAATATTCCAAAATGATTTCCAAGGAAAAAAGCAAGTCATTCAATACCAAAGATTCCTGAATAATGAAGATTTTGTTCATGAAAAAAAAAATGATTAGGAAAGGGGGGTGGGGGAAGGTAGGAGAAGGTAAAGGGGGGATAAATGGTGATGGAAGGAAACAACTTTGAGTTGTGAGCACACAATACCATGTACAGATGATGTGTTGCAGAATTGTACACCTGAACCCTATATACTTTTATTAACCAATGTCACCCCAATAAATTTTTTTAAAAGAAATGATTTGGTAGGTGAATCTAGTTTAACTGTACACTGTAGTAATAGATTCTCAGTAAAACTCTGCAGTTTGTAACGAAGTACAATAGCTCTCTTGGTTCTGAACAGGTAAACAGAGCTTTTAAACTAATTGTTGAAAAAATGAATCTGACAAAATATTTAAAACTTATTAGTGCTTGACAGAAATTTTTGAAAACCACACTTTAGAGACAATTCATTACACTGTATACTTCCTCAGGGTTGCCTTTTCTTTTTTGTTTTAACCATCTTACAAAAATTTACATTTAAAAGCACCTTGGGTACTTGAGAGTTCTGCGGGTTGTTGGATTTTTTTTTTAACTCATGGTTTCATTTCACCAGTAGTTAACTGCAGTAAACCAAGAAAAAGCAAATGACAAAATATACCTCAAGACTGTTTTTCCAGTTTTGTTAGCAGAAAGTCTTCAAAGTAGAAAATTGTTAAAGGTTTTCTAGGAGATAATGAATTCACAAAAACGTTTAAGGGAAATGAAACTAGTAACTGACATCAAAACTTTATTTAATTAGATTTCACATACTTGCCATTAAATCATTTTGTCATAATGGTCTCATTAATTCGTCATCTTTGTTTTTCTCCCTTATTCTCTAATTATTACTTATTGGTGACCCCAATACATAAAAATACCTTTGATCTGTGTTTGGTAGTTCTCTGACTGATTTATTTGGGGGAAAGAAGTAGAGAGTCACAAATGGTGACTGCCTGGCTTCACAGGGCTGCTTGAAGAACAGCTCATCGATTAAATGACAGTCTCACTTTGAAGGGAATTACTCACCTGGTTTTTTACAGCTTGACTCTCTGCCCAATGAGGTAATGGCAGAAAATTTTCACTTGCCTAAAGATTATTCCTTATATGTTAAATCAGAAAGGAGCTGAAGGTTTCAATTTAACTTGTAAGATATAATTTGAAATATTAAAATGTTGAAAGCACAGCCAGTAGGCAAATGGAAGTGTCTTGGGAAATCAAGACAAAGTCACCTGGTTTGCATAGTGCAGTGGCCCTCACTCTAAGATGCATATTAGGATCACTGGGGGAGCTTTTAAGCAAATACCCAAAGGTGTTATTTCTACACCAATGGAAACAGAGTTTCTGGAAGTAGAGCCTGAGAATCTGCACATTTAAAGCTCCCCGGGTGATACTGAGCACTGTGAGGGTTGAGGACAAGATGCATTACACAGTGAACAGAAATAATTAAGCTCCCTCTGTCTTCCCAATTCCAGGTCAGACACACCCGGGAGATGGTGCAAAGACATAGAAGGCATAGCTCTCAAGAGATTTTCTAATCTATGTGGAAGACATGATAAGCACAAGTAAAGATAACTGAGAGCAGCACAAGGCAAAGTATAATCAGGTGGACACTGTGCCTGTAGAGCAAGCATGTCAAACTCAAAGGCTAACATGGGCCAAATAAACAAGGTTTAAGTTTATGTGGGCTGCAAAAAAACTGAAGCTTCAATTTTCATAGAAATGTAAATTTTTAGTATTAGGTGAGAGAAATGGTGCACCTGTGCATAAGGTGAGTAAGGGAAATGAATGCAACAATGATTATAGTAATCAGTCATTAGCAAACATTGTAATCCATTTTAATAATTATGTATAATAGAATATTGTAAAAATTAAGTTACAAAATCTTTATTAAAATGTTTCTTACATACTGTTATATTGGCTGGGCCGCAAAAATATTCCTTGTGGGCTGCATCCAGCCCATGGGCTGCAGTTTGACATGCTTGCTGTAGAGATTCTGGGAAGAGAAGAGCATTGTGGGTGGGGATGGTGTTGAGTTAGGGTTTTGAGGGGAGCATGAGGAGGGAATTCACTGCAGGTGAGACAAAAAGCAAAGCAAGGAGCATGCTTGGAGTGTGGAAATAGTGAGCAGACTGTCCTGTGGCTACAGCCAAGGGTTGCTTCCTCTGTCCCCATTACTACCCTCTGCGAGACGCTGGACGTTAAGCTTCACTATAACTCCTCAGTGGAGCATCATTACAGATGAAGAAACTGGGCCACAGAGATTTAAGGAACCTACTCAGTGTCTAGTCCCCTCTTCTCTCCGAGAATCCAGGCTAGACATCTAGGTGAGCTAGTCCTGAGGGACCAAGGACAAAGGTGTTCTGATATTGGTGGCGAGGGTTTGCAGGGTCAAGGAGGAGAAGTAGGAGCAATGTGGCCTTTACTGTGAGAGGACCTGAGATGCTGGTAGGAGCCCAGGGGAAGGTGAAGAGGCTCAGAAGTCAGGGCCACCAGAACGAGGTCTGGGCAGGAGTTGGCCCAATGCAACTTGGAGACAGTGCCTTGCCTACAGCCAGGCATTTTTGTGCTCCTAAAGGAGGCTTGGGTGTGAAGCAGGAAGCTCTGACCTGGTCCTCTGGATGCCACAAATATTTTGTAACCTAGAAAAAATTAGCATGCAAAAGTTAGCAATACATATTATTATGTAAAATAGTGTATAGTATTATTTTTAAGCAACATGTGCCTCAACCTGCCTCAGCCCATTCCTGACCCCAGAGCTGTAAGGAGACATTTGGAGCCCTGCAAACAGCATGAGGTGTTCTCCAGATCAGCTTATAATTAATGACGAGGTTCACAGATGGGCATTAGTGACAGTGGCACCATCTGGCGGCTTTCCACTTTAAACCATTATTCTTGCTAAGTAGATGTTAAGCTTCAAAATCATTATTTACAATGAATGTGTCCTCTGAATCTCAGTGCGTTAGGTCCAAGCCCTTTCTCATGCTTGACCCCAAGGCCACTCCTGTTTCAGCCAGTAGGAGTGTGGCTCAGGCATGGGGGGAGGGTCTTGGGCACATATATTGGAATGAAAACAGCTAAGAGTTTGATGGTTTGCTTCACAGGCTCCTGAAAGAATGTAAAAGTATTTGTCTTCATGATATTAAGAGGACACGTACAAACCCTTCGTGTGATGTGATGAGTCCCTTTAAAGGACCCAGGAGGGACAAGAGGCTAATGGAATCAAAGCAAGCAAGTGGCATAGATGTGATGTGAATTTGGTGTGTGTGACTCAAAGCTGAAAATTACTTTCCACCACATTATACCCTGGCTACCCAGTACCATGTGCATTGCAAACACCAGTTCTGGTCCTTGTCCCGTAGGAGGATTCACCTCAGCTGTACTGGCTGGAATATAAGAAGATAACTAATGATTCCTTGTTGGCATCTGATTAGAGCCAGATAAGAAGAGGGGACCTTAGGTCCTGAAGTAGATCTTTAGTGTTTCTCTTTGGAATTTACTGATCTAGATTATTCAAGATTGAATATTCACTTGTATAATTCATTTTTAACATATGCATTTTTTATAGGCATTACAGGTAGATACATGGCAAAATATTTACATGCTACAAAAGGATATACAGTGAATAGGAAGTTTCTCGCCTTTCTCAGTCAGGATAATGGCAGAAAATAAAATTCACCCCCAGAAGGTTCAAATTCAGAGACATTAATGAAAGGACCACTTACAGAGGCTTGGGCAGGGCCAAGGGGACAAACAAGAGATGTGGAGCCCCCAGAGACTAGCAACACCTAAAGAAGGAAATGGTGTTAGGGAAACCCAGTGAAAGTGGGGGCTAGCTGAGGACAGATGCAGCAGTTCCAGATACTACACCAAGGTGGAGAGAGAGCATGGAAGAAATCTCTCAGTCTTTTTCTTTTCTCACCCTCAGATCTCCTGCTAGTGCTTTCCATTGGCCAAACTTAAGAGGAAGGCAGCCATCAAAGGAAATGGGGTGATGGAGGCTGTGGAGGGCAGATGCTCTCCAGGAAGCAGAGAAAGGAAAATGATCTGGGGTGGTATTGGGATTGGGGAGGGACCCAGAGAACAATTAACATAGCACCTCTGGGCCTCAGTTCCCTGAGGCAACAATTGTTAGCCTTTTCTTTATAACCATCTTGAAACAGACTATGTATACACAAGCTGCAAGTGTATGCCAACCCATTTTCTATATAAATAGTACCAGTACTGGACTCTTCCTCTGCATCCCCCACCTTTGCTTTTTAGTCACTCAACAGTATATCTTAGATTTGGGATTCTTTTAGCATCTATGTAATAACCTTATCGTTGGAGACCAGAAGTTCTTAAAGTGTGATTCCCAGACCAACAACCACAGCATCTCTGGGAACTTAGAAAAATACAAGTTAGCAACTCTGGGAATAAGGCCCAGCACTTCGTGTCTCTTCAAGCTTTCTGTATCTTTCTGATGTGCACTAAAGTTTTAGAACCAGTGTTCTAGACTTCCTGAATGAGGCTGGGGCCTCACCGGATCAAGGCTGATGGATGCTTTTTTTTTTTAAATTAAATCTTTATTGTTCAGATTATTACATTTGTTCCTCCTTTTTCCCCTCATAACTCCCCTCCTCCCAGTTCTCACCCCACCCTCCGCCCTCACTCCCCACCCACTGTCCTCATCCATAGATGTACGATTTTTGTCCAGTCTCTTCCCGTACCCCCACACTCCTTCCCCCCCAAGAATTGTCAGTCCACTCCTTTTCTATGCCCTTAATTCTATTATATATTCACCAGTTTATTCTGTTCATCAGATTATTTATTCACTAGATTTTTAGATTCACTTGTTGATAGATGTGTATTTGTTGTTCTTAATTTGTTTCTTTACCTTTTTCTTCTTCTTCCTCTTCTTAAAAGATCCCT
>NW_006287321.1:194903-201784 GCF_000327345.1 Myotis davidii | reverse complement strand
TGCGCAGGGCTTGGGCGGGGCGGGTCCCTGGGGATCTATGGGGCGGGCAGATTGAGCAGTTATGGCTGCTCTCAGTTCCGTCCCTAGGGACTCTACCTCACAGAGTCCCAGCAACCGCTGCAAACCTCAGCGAGAAAGCTGCCTTTGAGTTCCGACCAAAGCCAGACAGTCCCGCTTCTCCCGTTTGAGTCTGGGTCCCTAGAGACTCGCCTGGCTCTGGAGCTCAGAGTCTGAAGCTCCCTCCCGATTGAAAACAACAACCGTGCCCTCTGCCACTAGCCCGCTCCGTGCGCACTCCACACCTTTAGTATTTCATTTCAGCACGGCGCCTCCTCTGAGTCTGGGTATGATATTCTCTTTCCTCCTAGTTGTAGAATTTCCACTCAGCCAGCCTCCCTGTGGTTCTGGATGATGTCCGTTCCGTCTTTTAGGTGTAGTTTGAATTGGTTGTTTGAGGCAGCAATCTCTGGCGTTAACCTATGTCGCCATCTTGGTTTCTCTCTGTACCTCTGATGGATGCTTATATATCAGTGTACCTGAGGAATCCAGAGGCCACATTGGCAGGCTTTCATGGCTGTGTCTCTCCACTGTACCTACTATAAGGGGGGAAAAAGCAACAAGTATTGATTCAATATCTGACATCAGATCTCAGTGCGAACCAGACCCCGAAAAAGAATGGAAAGAAGAGTTCACTCTCTTCCTCCCGACACATCCCTTTTTCTCTTTGTCTTTTTGTATATTTAGTTCTTTGGATGCAGACACTGTGTTTTAATATGTTTGGTTGAGCATGTGATGCAATACAAGCTAAATATAATCCTGAAGAGGCCCAACCCACATGCTTAGGGTTGGCATCTGCTTGGAACCCACAGCTATGAGGCTTCCTACTACCTTAGCCCCGAGGGCACTAACTCCCTCAGGAGAGCCCTGCCAGGCATGGCTCAGCCATTGTTTAATGTGCCTCAAACACTTGCAGCATATAAGGCAATACCCTCACAGAAGATGGACTCCTTATCCTTTGAAAACTTGCAAAACAGCCTGAGGCATAGAAGGCACTTATGATAGACTTTGTAATCATAAGACCTCTATGTGCCTTGGTTCCCCCACCTGTAAAAAGGCAGCTCAGGGCAGCTGACTTGCACAACTCAGGGGAGCATCATTCAAGCAGCACATGGTGTAATAGTGCCACCTGGAGGGCAAAGGTGGAAGGAATGATGAAACATGAGCCTCTTCTGGTGCCTGATACAATTCTTCTGTGTGGCTATAAATGCACTTTGAGTCACACAGTGTGAGGTTGAGTCCAGGTTGCCTTTCTTACTTAAAATTGTGTGACTCAGGCAAGCTTATTCACCTAGAGGTATCACTTTCACGTATCACCTAGAACAGTGGCTGGCACATAATATTTATGGCATACAATAAATAATTATTGAAAGAATGAACATTTATGAGTCTCAGTTTTTTACTCTGTATAAGGAAAAGTAACATAATTTATCTCAAAGGAATAAATTAAGATTAATTGAGATTTAAATATATTAACGAATATTTTAAAAGGCCTGGCATAATGGAAGGAACTCATTATGTGCAGGTGCAGTAAACATGTACCATGGGATAACTAGAATACATTACAATGTGTTAGGACCGAGGGTAGCAGGTCCTGAGTCAAATTCCTAATGTGGAGTCAGTTTAGGAGCAGAACTGTACTAGATTATTTAAAATTAAATTTTCATCTCTATATGGGACGATAAAAGCAAGGAGAGAGGGAGAAATATTTGTGACAGTGTGTGCATGGCCCTGGCTGTATATTAGATTCACGTGGGGAACTTTAATAAAAAATGTACAACTAGGTCAAATCCCCAGGTCCTGGTTGTTTTTAAAAACCATTGATTCTAAGGTATAACTAGGAGTGAGAACTCTGATTTATGGGCACTCATATATGCCAAGCGTTGTGTTAGATAAATATCATCTCCTTTAGCCCTCACAACAACTCTACATATCATATATTTTATTCCCATTTCAGAGTTGAGTAAACCAAAGGTCAGAAGGTAAAGAAACGCCTCTAAGGTCACAAACCTTGATGGTTCTTTTGGAAACCTGACGCAGGACCACCTGACTTGGAAGTCAGTGCTCTTTTCACTGCGTTGTACCACATCCCTGAGGGATCCTGGAAGAAGAGTATTGGAAGAGGGCATTGTGCCAGGGGAAGGAGACAGGGAAGGTTCTGGGCAGCAGCATCACCAGACAATGTGGTGAAGTCCAGAGCTCCCTGTGTTGTTTCCAATGTGTCTCCCATGGGGCTGAGGCTGTGCACGAGATGGGCTCACTAGCCTGTTTGTGTGGGAAGGAGCCAGCAGGGTATGGCAATGTGTGTCTGTGCTTCCTCATGGCAATGGGAGATTTACAGCAGACAAGCATGGGGGCCGTTTTCCTCTCAAAATAAGTTGGTATTCCCTGGTAAAATGGCAAGGAAATTCTTGAAAGTGTCAGAAATGGGGCTTCTAGGTCTGTTTCTAGCTAAGGAAAATTAGTTTTGCGGCAGTAATTAACAGCTTCCAATGTGAACGAAGCCCAAAATATTTGGAAAATGTCAGAATTTGCATATAAAGTAAACTGGCCCTCTGAACATTTGTAATTGTGACATAAACTCAATTATTCTCCTGTCTAGAGCCCAAATTTTTCACTCATGAATACCACTATTCTGTAACTAGCTGTAAAAGTTGAAATCCAAAGTTTGGATGGAGACAAATCCAATATTTTTGTTGGTCTATGAAGGAATTATATCTTTCCCCCTAAAACCTGCCCTCAGAAGCAATTGCAGGGGGTGGGGAGGGCAGAGATAGTACTTATAAACCCAGTTGTTTAGCTCTCCTGGACCCAAGGCATACATTTGAGTTGCATGGCCAGGGAAACAGCAAGGTCTCTGAGGTTTCTGGGGGCAGGACTTGATATACCCAGAGACCTTTCTAGTCCAGAAAGTCTATGCTTCTCTGCAATACTATTTATTGAATTGACTTAAAATAATGTTTCTTAAACTAAGGACCGGGCTGTAATGTAGGGTCTGAAATGTAGTAATATTGTGTATTAGGAACTTCAGAGACTTCAGAGCCAGCCAGATGTGCACTCATATCCCAGGATGTTCTGTCATTTCTATAAGCCATCCCTTTGAGCCTCAGGTTCCTCCTTAATAAAATGGGAGTAAGACAGTTACATCATAGTCTTTATGAAGATTAAAGGAGAGGCTAATAAATAGTACAGTAATGCATAGTAAGTGTCAGTATTGTTACTATGATTAATGAGATGGTCTGACTTCCTCAACCACCTAGTGTTGCCTTCTACCATGCACTACTTGGATTTTGAAGATAAACAATTATATTGAGAAAGTGAAACTGGAAGTAGGATGTACTAGAAATTTCTTAGTGGTGGCATGAGGAGTGACACAAACTCACAGGGGTGGAGATCAGAGTGACACTTTGTTACTGATAAAGCTGGCTTGGAGGACATAGCTTAAGCATGTGGTACATGGATCCTGACACCCCACCTAATTTAAGACCCTGAGCAGCTTCTCTCTGCTCATGCATGCAAGGAGTTGCAGAATCTGCCTCCCCTGTAGCTGGGAGCACTGGGCTGAGCTGAGTATGTGCAGTTCCTTCTCCCAAATGCAAATGAGAGTGAAGAGAATTTCATTCTCTTCTTTTTTATTTTATTTTTCTTCTAATTTTTTGTTGCTGAAAGTATTACAGATGCCACCTATTTCCCCCTTTTGACTCCCACACCCCACTCTAGTCCCCTCCCCAGGGCTTCCCTCCACTAGTCTGTCTATGGGCTATTCATATATGCATATAAGTTTATTGGTTAATCTCCCCCTTCCCCCCATCACCTCTGAAATATGTCAGTCTGTTGCATGCTTCAATGTCTCGGTATCTTTTTTGTTCATCAGTTTATTTTGTTCATTCGATTCCACATATGAGATCATAAAACTCATTTTCTTCTTTTTCTTTCTGTTGATCTTAGAATTTTATTGGGAAAGACACACACACACACACACACACACACACACATTTGGCTACTATTGTGTATGTATTAGTTATCTATTGTTGCATAACAAATCACCCAAATGTAGTGACTTAAAACAACAGTAAATATTTTTACCTCACATAGCTTCTGCAAGACAAGAATGGCTTAGCTGAGTGGTTTTGGCTCAGGCTCTCCAGTGAGGTTGCAGTTAAATGCTCCCTGTGGCTGCAGACCTGTAGGCATTTGAAGTTTGACCAGAGCTGGAGGTCACTTCCAAGATGACTCACCACAAGGCTATAGGTAGGAGGCCTAGTTCTATGTGGACCTCTTCTCGGGGCTGCTTGAGTGTCCCCACAACATGGGTTCATCTTTGGGGCATATGTCCATATTGCGCTACATAAATTTTAGTGGTTTTGATACTAGCTTTTTAATACATATGTATTGATTTCAGGAGAGAGAGAGAGAGAGAGAGAGAAATGCCAGGCAGGTTGGAATACTCTTTGTACACAGACATGCCAGTACAGGACTTCTTACATGATTTTCTGAGCATTTACTTTGTGCTATGGTTTACATAGGTACACACTTCCTCCTTACAACAGCTTGTGAGGTGGGAACTATTTATTCACTTTCACTCCAACTATTGTTCCCTAGAGTCTGGACCACTTGGGCTGGCTGGTGTGATAAATGCAATGCACCTGCTGAGACCAGAAGTCCTGCAATGGAAGCAGAAGGGAAAGGGAGAGAGGGGATTTGTGTCTCAGAAAAGAAGAGAGAGGTGGGAGATGTGATGTCAGACGCTGACATTTTAAATGATCAGGTGGGAGGAGGGGGGGAGGAGGTTGATAGTGTCATTAAACACACACACACACACACACACACACACACATTTGGCTACTATTGTGTATGTATTAGTTATCTATTGTTGCATAACAAATCACCCAAATGTAGTGACTTAAAACAACAGTAAATATTTTTACCTCACATAGCTTCTGCAAGACAAGAATGGCTTAGCTGAGTGGTTTTGGCTCAGGCTCTCCAGTGAGGTTGCAGTTAAATGCTCCCTGTGGCTGCAGACCTGTAGGCATTTGAAGTTTGACCAGAGCTGGAGGTCACTTCCAAGATGACTCACCACAAGGCTATAGGTAGGAGGCCTAGTTCTATGTGGACCTCTTCTCGGGGCTGCTTGAGTGTCCCCACAACATGGCAGCTGCTTCCCTGAGAGTGAAAGCAAGGCAGAAACTGTAATGTCTTTTATGACCTACCTCTGAGGGCCACACTCTGCAATTCCTGCAATGTCTTATTTGTTACACAGGTCAGCCATTTTATAGTGTGTGTGAAGATTGAGAGGTGGGGATAACAGGTCATTTAGCGGACTGGCTACCACAGTAAGTGACGCGCTGAAGACTGAATTTTGATTTCTTCACTTCCTGAAAGAGAACAGTCAGTGAATCCCATAATGGTCTTTGAGGTATAGTAAAGCCAACTCTTACTTATATTTTCATTTTATAGATGCAGAAACCCAGACTCAGAGAAGTGGAGTAGAGTAACTTTATTTATTTATTTGTTTGCATATTTATTTATTTATTTATATTAAGTTTATTGGGGTGATGCTATTATATTGAAAATCAGCGAGCTGAACAGAAGATGCCTTAGTAAGCCAAATTTGGAGTCTTTATTATGCTAGCGGTCTCAGAGGAGTTGCCTCTCAAAGTCTGAGCGAAGTAATATGGAGGAAGCTTTCCCTTTATACCCTCCCAGTTCCTTTGTCTCCTAAATATGGGGTTTCTGGACCTTTTGCAGGCTTTACAAAGAGTCCTTTGTACGGGGAGATAATTTTCAGGAAGCTTGTAGCCTTGAGCACAGCACAATTCAGTAGCTTTGAGTACAGTACAATTTAGATAACTAAAAGACACCTGGCATGGGAGTAATCAGGGATGGCAGCAGAGTGGCTTGCAAGGTCAGATCATTGAGCTTATGTTCCCTTTTATTCAAGCAAGTGTGTTTACAGAAGCCAAGAATAGCAGAGTTAATTCATAGAACAAAGGACCGTCTATATTTAGTGGAAAATTTCAAACAACAGTTTTTACAACATAGAGGTTATAGGAACAAGATGGAGTGCCTATGCTTCAACACTGGTTAATAGGATCATATAGGTTTCAAATGTACATTTCTATGATACGAGAGCCGTATATTGCACAGTGTGTCCACCATCCAAAGTCAAATCTCTTCTATCACCATATATTAGCCCTCCTTCACCCCCCATATTCCCCCACCTTCTTCTCTCTGGCAACCACTACACTTCTGTTTCTGTCCACCGGTTTTAGTTTTATATCCCACATATGAGTGAAATCATCTTGTTCTTAACCTTTTCTGACTGACTTATTTTACTTAGCATAATATTCTCAAGGTCCATCCAGGTTGTCACTATGGCAGTATTTCATCTTTTCTTACGGTTGAGTAGTATTCCATTATGTATATATACCGCATCTTCTTTATCCAGTCTTCTATTGAAGGACACCTTGATTGTTTACATGAATTGGCCACCATGAATAATGCTTCAAGAAACATAGGGTGCATATATCTTTGCAAATACAGGTTTTTCAGTTTTTCGGGTGGATACTCAGGAGAGGGACTGTTGGGTCGTATGAAAGCTTTATTCTTTTTTTTTTTTTTTAAATCTTTATTGTTCAGATTATTACATTCGTTCCTCTTTTTTCCCCCATAACTCCCCTCCTCCCAGTTCCCGCCCCACCCCCGCCCTCACTCCCCACCCACTGTCCTCATCCATAGGTGCACGATTTTTGTCCAATCTCTTCCTGCATCTCCCACACCACTTTCCCCCCAAGAATAGTCAGTCCCTTCCCTTTCTATCT
>NW_006287321.1:184407-193923 GCF_000327345.1 Myotis davidii | reverse complement strand
GCCAGCGTTCCTGTTGGTCTGGGTGATGGCCGTTCCGTCTTTTAGTTTCACTTTTGAAGTGGTTGTTCGCGGCAGCAAACTCCGGCGTTAACCTATGCCGCCATCTTGGTTCTCAACGAAAGCTTTATTCTTAATTTTTTGAGGAATCACCAGATTCCTATGTTTTTCATAGTGGCTGTGCCAGTCTACATTCCCACCAGCAGTGAATGAGGGTTTCCTTTTCTCCACAACCTCTCCAACACTTGTTACTACTTATTTTGTTAATAATAGTCATTCTAACAGCTGTGAGGTGGTAACTCATTATAGTTTTTTTTTTTTCATTGTAGTTTTGATTTGCATTTCCCTAATGGCTAGTGAGGTTGAACGTCTTTTTATATTTCTGTTGGCTGTTTGTATGTTTTCTTTGGAGAAGTGTCTCTTCAGGTCCATTTTTTAAATTGGATTGTTTGTTTGGTGTTGAGTTTTATAAATTAATTATTATATTTTGGATATTAAACCTTTGTCAGGGCTATTGTTTATAAATATTATCTCCCATCTGGTTGGCTGCTTCTTTGTTTTGTTGTCAGCTTCTTTTGTTGTGCAGAAGATTTTCAGTTTGATATAGTCCCATCTATACTAATAAAAGGGTAATATGCTAATTAGAGTGGACGTCTTCTGGCCACCTTCCAGGCATCCTTCTAGGCCAGCCGTGGGCAAACTACGGCCCACGGGCCGGATCCGGCCCATTTGAAATGAATAAAACTAAAAAAAAAAGACCATACCCTTTTATGTAATGATGTTTACTTTTAATTCATATTAGTTCACACAAACACTCCATCCATGCTTTTGTTCCGGCCCACTGGTCCAGTTTAAGAACCCATTGTGGCCCTCGAGTCAAAAAGTTTGCCCACCCCTGTTCTGGACAAAGCCGCAGTGGCTGTGGAGGGCCCAGGCTCAGACAGGCAGTGGCAGCAGCAGTGGGTAAAGGGGACAGTGCCTTCCCTGATCCACCAGGTTGCCTCCCGCAGAGAGAGGCCAGACTGTGGGTTAGGCCGGGGGCCTAGGCAGAGGAGATTAGGGATGATCAGGCCAGCAGGGGAGCAAGTTAGGGACAACCAGGCTGGCAGGGGGGCAAGGTAGGGGGGATCAGGCAGAGGGGCTAGGGGTGATCAGGCAGGCAGGCAGGCGAGTGGTTAGGAGCCAGCAGTTCCAGATTGGGAGAGGGATGTCCGACTGCCGGTAGTCGGACATCCTTTGAGGGGTCCCAGATTGGAGAGGGTACAGGCCAGGCTGAGGGATCCCCCCTCTCATGCATGAATTTTATGCACCAGACCTCTAGTTCATTTATTTTTCCCTTTACTTCCCTTGCCTCTGGAGTCAAGTTCATAAAGTGTTCTCTATGATCAAGGTTCATAAGTTTAGTACCCATGTATTCTTTGTAATTTATTATTTCAGATGTTATATTTAGGCCTTTGATCCATTTTGATTTAATTTTTGTACATGGGTACAAACTGTAATCTAGTTTCATTCTTTTGCATGTGGCTTTCCAATTTTCCCAGCACCATTTATTTAAGAGGCTGCATTTACTCCATTGTGTATTTCTTGCTCCTTTGTCAAAAATTATTTGCCCATATACATTTAGGTTTATTTCTGGACACTCAATTCTCTTCCATTGGTCTTTGTGTCTATTTTTCTGCCAATACCATGCTGTTTTGATTATTGTCATATAGTATAATTTGAAGTCAGGTGATGTGATACCTCTGGCTTGTTTTTTTTCCCTCAAGATTGCTTTGCCTATTTGGGGTATTTTGTGCTTCCATACAAATATGATGATTTTTTGTTCTATTTACTTAAAAAATGACATTGGGATTTTGATGGGGATTGTATTAAATTTTTATATTGCTTTGGGTAATATTACCATTTTAACTATGTTGATTCTTCCAATTCATGAACACAGAATATTTTTCCATTTTGTTGTGTCTTTTTCAATATCTATACAAATAAAAGCCTAGGTCGTCCTCGCGCCCTTGCGTGTGACATCACAAGATGGCCACCACAAGATGGCCACCACAAGATGGCCACATGCACAGCAGAGGAGGAGCCCCGTGGCTGCTCCACGTGGTGAGGCCTGGGGGTACCGTGGCTCCACGTGGCATGGAGAAGACGGGTTGTGGCAGGGGAGGGCAGTTGGGGGCGATTGGGCCAGCAGAAGAAGGCATTTGGGGTCAATTGGGTCAGCAGGAGAGGGCAGTTGGGGGCGAGCAGGCTGGCAGGCAGGCAGGTGAGCAGTTAGGAGCCAGCAGTCCCAGATTGTGAGAGTGATGTCCAACTGCTGGTTTAGGTCCCGATCCCACAGGCACATCCCCCAAGTGGTCCCAGATTGGAGAGGGTGCAGGCTGGACTGAGGGATACCCACCTCCTGCACAAATTTCATGCACTGGGCCTCTAGTCTTTTAATAATGCTTTGTAACTTGTTCTAAATGGTGGATCTGGGCTTTGATCTCAGATTAGGTAACTTTAGGTCAGTGCTGTTCAAACTGATGAGTCCCCTATTTCAGCCAGGCTTCCACAGGGCTTCTGATAGCTGGCAAGTCCCCAGATGATGCTGACATTGCTGATGTAGAGACCTCAACTGGAGTGAGGAGACTGTAGAATATCTTCTTAAGGACCACTAAGGGGTGAGGACTCCCAAGCAGACAGTATCTGGCACAACCGGTTGTCAAACCAATAGAAAACTTCTCTGCAGAGGTGAGCTGAAGCACAGCACCCATAGTCCCCTCTGGGAACACCTTACAGTTGTGAAGAAGAGGGAACAGAGGAAACCGGCCTGTGGGCTGATTGTTTCCCAGGGAAAGGGTAAGGATTGGTTTGAGAGACTCCACTGGGGAGGCTGGGAGGCCCAACCATGCCCTTTCTGAGGCCTCTGCCTTTATCCTTGGGCCAAACTCTCTCAATGAGCCACCCCCTGGAGGTGCCTCAAAGACATCTGCTTTGGGTTTGCATTTAGAACCAGGTAGAATGGTGCATTTTGCAACCTTGCCACACACAGCTTTCTCAGTGAAGGCTTCCAAGTTGAAGCAAGGAGGATGACAAGTTCTGAGTGTGGATGTGGAGGAGCTGAAAAGGCAGCCCCATATGGGCAGGGGAACTCTGGTTTTCCCTTCCTTGTTTGTTCCCTACAACTGTGACAAGAACACAAAGCCTCCAAGTATCTCCCAGTGAGACAAGATAATGAGTATTTTTCTGAGCTTATCCATGAAGTTAAGATATAATACATTCTTAATTGCATTTAGGAGTGCTGATTCAACTGAGTGTAACTAGTAATTTTAGAAAATGCTCAATAATACTTATGCTATTGAACACTTGGAGTGCTTTGCTTCAGAGTTCTGAGCAGTGCCCCATTTTGGCTTTGGGGATAATGTTGGGGCTTTGCTCTAGAAGCAAACCTCCTTGGTTCCTGTGGACTCAGGTCAGTCCTCATCACTTTTTGCTTTCCTAAGGCTAGGACCTGGTGGTTTACTTCCTCTCATCTTCAGATCCCTTCAGTCACCCACCCATGTGATTTCTAAAAGCCCCGAGTAGAAACTTGAGAATCATTTGTGAACACTCTCCACCTCACAGCATACCTCCCTTCCCTCCTCACTACAAATCCCAGGGCTCAGGAAGAAACTGAGAAGTGAATTTTACCTTGCCTAGGACTTCCCTGCAAGCACATGGGGCATGCCTCCAAGCCTCTCCTGAGCTCTCTACACATGGAAATGCTGCACCCATAACACTGCAGAGAAAAGGTGTGAGGCTTGGGGGAAGAGAAAATGGTGGCCGAAGAGGCAGACATGTTGTGCGCCTCATCCTGGGGCAAGACTGGAAAAACAATTAAATAAAAAAATATCCACCCAGAATTATCAAATTAGACATAGCTGAGGAGACAATCTACAACAATGAAGGGCAGAGGATGCCTGGAGAATGGTTGGAATGGGGATCTGGGCTTGAGAGGGACAGCCGGACATCAGACCAAACGGGTGAATAATCAAAAATCTTTCAGCAAACAAAAGCCCTGGTCTAGATGGCTATACAGGGGAGTTCTACCAAACATTCAAAGAACTAAGACGTAGCCTCCTCAGACTATTCCAAAAAATTCAAGGGGAAGACACACTTCCAAGCTTTTTCTTTGCATTACCCTAATTGTAAAACCAGATAAAGACACCACAAAGAAAGAGAACTACAGGCCAATATCCTTGATGAACATTGATTCTAAAATCCTCAAAAAATTCTAGCAAATCGGATCCAGCATTACATTAGAAAGACCATATACCATGGCCAAGTGGGATTTATTCCAGGGATGCAAGGATGGTATAATATCTGCAAATCAATAAATGTGATACATCACATAAACAAACTGAGAGACAAAAATCACATAATCATATCAATCAATTCAGAAAAAGCATTTGACAAAATCCAACACCCTTTCTTGATAAAAACTCTCAGCAAAGTGGGAATAGAGGGATCATACCTCAACATAATAAAAGCCTTATATGACAAACCTATAGCCAACATCATACTCAATGGACAAAATCTAAAATCATTTCCCCTAAGAACAGGTACAAAACAGGGATGTCCACTTTCACCACTCCTGTTCAACATAGTACTGGAAGTGCTAGCCATAGTGATCAGACAAGAAGAAGAAATAAAAGGCATCCAAGTTGGAAAAAAAAGAAGTAAAACTGTCCTTATTTGCAGATGACATGATATTGTACATAGAAAACCCCAAAGACTCCATCAATAAACTAATATATCAATATCATTAAAATGTCTATACTACCCAAAGCAATATATATATTCTTTGTCTTTAATGTTTGACATTTTAATTATTATGTGCCTAAGTGTAGGTCTTTTGGGGTTCATCTTGTCCAGGACTCTCTGTGTTTCCTGGACTTCAGTGACTTTTTCCTTCACCAAATGAGGAACATTTTCTACCATTATTCTTTCAAACAGGTTCTCTATTCCTTGCTTGGATTCCTATCCTTCTATTACCCTTTTGATGTGAATTTTGTTATGTTTCATGTTGTCCCAAAGCTTTCTTAAACTTTCCTCCTGCTTTTTAATTTTTTTTTTTTCCATTTGCTGCTCTGAATGAGTATTTTTTTCCTACCTTGTCTTCTAACTCGCTGCTTTGGTCCACAGCTTCTAGTTTACTATTGAATTCTTCTGGGATGTTCTTTATTTCAGCTACATTGTTCCTCATTTCCAATTGATTCTTATTCATTGTTCCATCCTCCCCTTTCATGTTGGTGTATCTCTCATTAAGTACCTTATAATCCTCATTAAATTCTTTATAATTCTCATTAAGTTGCTTGTATTCTCACTGAATTGTTTGAGTACCTTTATTACCTTTATTCTGAATTCTCCATCTTACAAATTGCTTGCCTTTATTTTATTTAGTTTCTTTTCTGGCAATTCCTCCTTTTCTTTCAATTGGGTGTTGTTTCTTTGTCTACCCATTTTTTTTGTTCCTTTGTATTTGTTTCTATGTATGAGATCAAAATCCTATGCCTTCCAGTCTTTCTGAAGTGGTCTTATGTAGTAAGTGTTTTGTGGGACCCAGTGGTGTAGTCTCTTAGATCTCCTGAGCTGGGTGCTCTAGGAAAATCTATTGCTGAGTTATTTGTGTTCCCCTGTTATAGTTGGGTCCTGAATGCTATTTTTCTATGATGGTTGGAATCTCCATTCAGGCTGGATGACTATGTGGCTGTTGTGGAGGTGTGGTCTCCAGGTGTTTTCTCTCCTTCCTTGATAGAAGTCTCCTCTTCAGCTAGATCCTCACTTGGTAATTCTTGGTGAATGTTCTTCAATTTAGTTGTATTTCCGGTCTGGCCCTAGGAGGAGGTGCACAACAGATCTGCCTATTTGGCTGCCATTTTACCTAACCTACATATCATCTTTAGTGAAACGTTTATTCGAGTTCTTTGCACATTTTTTAATAATATATTTGAAATGATTTCAGAGAGGAAGGGAGAGGGAGTGAGAGATAGAAACATCAATGATGAGAGAGAATCATTGATTGGTTGCTTCCTGCACATCCCCTACTAGGGATTGAGCCTGCAACCCAGACATGTGCCCTTGACTGGAATTGAACTTGGACCCTTTAAGTCTGTAGACCAACCCTCCATCAACTGAGCCAAACCAGCTAGGGCCCTTTACACATTTTAAATCAGGTTACTTAATGTTTTGCTGTTGAGCTATAAGAGTTCTTTATATATTCTGGATATTAACCCCTTATCAGATATATGACTTGCAAATTTTTTCTTCCAGTCTATGGGTTGCCTTTTTGCTATTGATTGTGTTCTTTGATATGCAAAAGTTTTAAAATTTGCCATGGTCCTATTTATTTTTGCTTTTGTTACATGTGCTTTTTTTTTTTGTCATATCAAAAAAATCATTGCCAACCCAATGTCATGAAGATTTCCCCCTATGTTTTCTTCTCAGAGTTTTATAGTTTTGGGCCCTACATTCTGGTCTATAATCCACTTACAGTTAATTTTTGTAAGTGGTATGAAATAATGATCCAACTTCATTCCTTTGCATGTGTATATCAAGTTTTCCCAGTACCATTTGTTGAAGAGTCTGTACTTGCCCCATTGGGAAAAGGACACCTTTGGCACCCTGTTGAAAGCCATTTGACCATGTGTGTAAGTGTTTATTTCTGAGCTCTCTATTCTATTTCATTAATATACTTGTCATTATGCCAGTACCATACTGTTTTGACTAATCAGCCTTATAATATGTTTTGAAATCACAAATTGTGAGTCCCTCAAATTCACTTTTCTTTTTCAAAATTGTTTTAGCTAATTGGGCTTCCTTGAGCTTTCATATGAATTTTAGGATGAATTTATCTATTTCTGAACAATATGCCATTGAGGTTTTGATAGGCATTGTATTGAATCTGTAGATAGCTTTGGGTAGTATGGACATCTTTACAATATTAAATCTTCTAATCCATGAATGTGTTATTTCTTTCCATTTGTTTGTGTCTTCTTTAATTTTTCATAAATATTTTGTAGTTTTCAGGATACAAGTCTTTCACCTCCTTGGTTAGGTTTATTCCTAAGTATTTCATTCTTTTGATGCTATTATAAATGGAATCATTTTCTTATTTCCTTTTTAGGTTATTCATTGTTAGTGTACAGAGAGAGGAACAATTGATTTTCATGTGCTGACATTGTATCCTGCAACTCTGACAAATTTCTTTATTAGTTCCAACATTTTTTGTGTGTGGAATCTTTATGATTATGTCATCTATGAAGAGATAATTATTCCTTCCTTCTTAATCTAGATGCCTTTTATTTCTTTTTCTCACCTTATTGCACTGGCTTTAACACTTTTCATTTTATGGCTTAGGAAATTGAGGAATTAAGAAATGTCTTACTACTGAAGACATTTGAGGCCTTTATTTCCCAAGATTCTTGTTTATTGTGTTTTATGCACACACTAAATCTCAATAGAATCAACAGAAAAGCTATCTTTTCCTCAAAGTGGCTCAGAGCTCTCCCCAATACAATCTTTGATGAGGGACTTAGGCCAAGAAAATAGCAATGCCCCAGGGAGAACCAAGTTTGCCATGTTGAAAATAAAAAACTTCTATTGCTTGGCCAGGGTTTCTCAGTGCTGAGCATTGACACATGAGTCAGTTGATCAGCATATATGCCCAGGTTTCGGGCTCCATCCCAGAAGTGTACAGGAGGCAGCCACTCAATGACTTCCTCTCATCATTGGTGTTTCTATTCCCCTCTTCCTTTCCTTCCCTCTCTCCAAAATCAATAAAAACATAATAAAAAATATTCTGTCATTTTTTGAGGACTTAACTTTCTTATCTCCTTTTTGGAGAAGCTGCTCTTTTAAAATCATTAATCTCTAAAATGATATTCTCCCATATTTCTACATACATAACCCTCACTAACTTATAGCAATAAAAATAATCGTCTTAAACATTTCATAATTATAATAATGTCAGGCACAATGCTAAGAATTTTTATGGGTTATCTATAGAATACTCATCTCAACCATGTATATTATCTGTAACATTACACAGTACTCTATACTGTCATTATTTCACAGATGCGCAAACTGAGGCTTAGGGAATTTTGTATCTCATAAACTCTGAGTTTGTGGATGATGGTACCAGAGTTTGAACCCTGGCTGCCAGGTCTTGAGCTCCTGCTCACCAGTACAGCACCACATCTAGCCTCAGCCTGGCTTCCATATTATGTGATCCTAAAAGTGAATTGCTAGAGGTCTTATTAGAGTGGGGCAGTGGATGTTCAAATTACTGGGATTTGCTTCTACCTGGATCTTCAGAGAGGCATGTTCACACATCTGGAAGTTAATTGGTTTTGAAACAAGAACAAACCCCTTGATATCCATACGGAGATTTGCTATCCTACCTACACTTTAAATTAACCTTATTGATAGATTTCCTGCGAAACTTAGTTCCATTTATTATGCATATTCCTTTTGATAGGTGGAAGAAAAAAATATGTGCAAATTATCCTCTAATAAAAGCAATATATAAACCAGGATCATAATTTTTCTAAAGTTTATTTTTCAAGATCTCCTGTACTTTTTGGGGAGATAAATGTTTATTTAATAAAAAGAAAAGTGATATCTTGAAACAGGAGTAAACCAGGAGTGGATCTTTTTTCTCTTTCATTCATCATTGTCAGCTGAAGACATTCCCAGCCAGCAGCTAAGGGTGAAATTTATGGCACCAAGATGGATATGCCACTTCACTGTTTTTTCCTGAGGTGAAAGAAATTTCAGCCTGAAACACCAGCCTTTCTGGATTCTGAAATGTGACATCAGGTGAATTTGTCATAATAGTTGGGTCTAAGGCTTACTCAGGATTACCGGGAAGTGATGTGGGGAATGTGTACTCTGTGGGGGTTTCACCTTGGGGTGAAAATATGTCTCAAGGAAGGGGGAATAAGGGAAGGTGCCTTCATGTGGTCTTTTTTGACATTACCTAAGATATGTCTGGAAAACTCTTGGCTTTTGATGATTTGAGGGTGGTGACGTAGATAGTGAAAAAAGAAATTTGGGTTAGTGGTACTCATAAAGGACTACTTTATAACTGTCCTAACCAAATTGTTTTGGTTCCCAGAACTTAGTGGTTGCTCTAAAGAGCTTGGAGCTTAGTGGTTGCTTTAAAGAGCTTGGAGCTCTAGAACTTTCTGTCTGACTGGGAAAAATAATGACCTAATGATCAGTTACATACGTGGGCTTGTGATGGAACCTGTGATTATAACCCATTCAGACCACATGCTCCCTTTTATAACAAATATTTGAATAACCTTTTTACTATCCTAAATGAAATTTATATATCGCATATTAAAAAATAAATATAACATCCTGTCATAAAGCGAGAACAGAAAGGAATTTCAATAAGATATATATCTCAATTTATAAATATCCAGAGAAGACTACTGCTAAAAGTTTATTTAAAAACACAGACAGGTAAAATCATGAGCCTCATCATAAAAATGA
>NW_006287321.1:173049-184178 GCF_000327345.1 Myotis davidii | reverse complement strand
ATATTTTAATTAACTTGTATTGAGGAACTAGGCAAATGTTATAACCTGTTCAAGAGACAGGAATATTGAAATGATGTACAAATATAGTCAAAACTACTTTCTTTGACAGTGGGAAAGAGAAGTCAATTTAACCTCCACCAGACAAGACAGAATTTGGAAGTCTGCAGACCGAAATTATTTTTGCATTGTTACAAGTTAACTACATTTTGCAGAGTTGTAGACTACTCCCATAGAATCAGACTCAGATAAACCCAGAGGGGAGTACTGTAGATAGAGCCCAGTTTTTCACAGAAGTACAAATTTTCCCATATGTTATCCTTAATGAAATAATCAGACATTTGCCACTACAGGTAAAAACCACACTAAATGAGGCATCTACACCAGCAGACTGACTCAGTTGGTTGAATTGTCACCTCAAATATAGTGAACAGTGCTGCTTCCAGGTAGTTTCTGAAGTGGAGACCAACTCTTGGTAAGTTTCCAAATAAAGTACACTTTTCTATCCATTTACACAGCACCTCAGCCCCTATTAAATTTTATTAAAACTATCTGAGAACACTTTGTATTTGTATATATAATGGAGTTGGGTTCTAGGCTCAGATAATTGTAAATTTTTCAACCATATGAATATCTACCAGGCCATCCAAAAGCTGGGAGGGAGAAGGCAAATCCTTTATTGGGGGATTTTCTTGCACATTGCAGGGGATCTACCATCCTGGCCCCACTGAATGTGGTACCGTCCAATCATGTGAGAACCAGAACAGAAAGTCTCAGGTTATCGACACACTCCCTAAGGATGGAGTTGCCTGGCCAGAAAAACACTATCACAGCTGACATGTGCCCTGGGACCCATCACTTCCTCCCCTCCTTCAGCAGCACCATCTGCTCAACCAGGCAACCATTGCAAAAGGCAGAGGAGAGGGCCTCAATGAACAGGGTTAGATCAGAAATAATTTTTAATTTAGAGAATTGGCTCATCTCTGAATCTCTCTCTTTCAATTTTAACTATCCAATAAGTTGATAGACAAAGGAGGTCCCTTATTGAAAGTAAATACCCACTGGAGTTTGCCTCTGCCTTTCTGAAGAGTTCTTGCCTCAAGACCAGGGTGGGGTGGGATGGGGTGGGGTGGGGATGCAGACAGAAAATGGCACAGTCAAATGCCAAGAGGCTGGTCCCAGAATAAGTGAAGTGGTCCAGAAGTGGTGAGATTGTGCCCACTTGTCAGTGCAGGGGCAGTTGCCACTCAGACACAGCCCAGTGTTGCCAGATTGGATTTTGCTTTCAAAAGAAACAGCAAATCGTGCCCTGGCCGGTTTGGCTCAGTGAATAAAGCATCGGCCTGCGGGTTGAAGGGTTCTGGATTCGATTCTGATCAAGGACACATGCCCGGGCTTGATCCCAAGTAGAGGGCGTGCAGGAGGCACCTGATCAGTGATTCTCATCATTGTTGTTTCTACCTCTCTCTTCCTCTCTGAAATCAATAAAAATAAAAAATAAAAAACATAAAAAAGAGACAAAAGATACAGCAAAGCTGAATTTTTTGTATGCATTTTTTTCAGTTTTATTTATTTTTTTATTGTTTAAAGTTTTACATGTCTCCTTTCCCCCCAGTTGCCCCCCCCCCCCCTCAGCCATTCCCACCCTGGGCAAGCCCCCACCGCCCCAGTGTCTGTGTCCATTGGTTATGCTAATATGCATGCATACAAGTCCTTTGGTTGCTCTCTAACCCTCCCTCCCCTGCCATTTGTCTCTGAATCTATTCTTGTTCATCAAATTATGTTGATCATTATATCCCACATATGAGTGAGATCATGTGATATTTATCTTTCTCTGACTGGCTTATTTTGCTTAGCATAATCTTCTACAGTTCCATCCGTGCTGTTGCAAATGGTGAAAGTTCCTTCTTTTTTATAGCGGCTTAGTATTCCATTGTGTAGATGTACCACAGTTTTTAAATCCACTCATCTGCTGATGGGCACTTAGGCTGTTTCCAAATCTTATCTATTGTTAATTGTACTGCTGTGAACATAGGGGTGCATATATCCTTTCTGATTGGTGTTTCTGGTTTCCTGGGATATAGTCCTAGAAGTGGGATCACTGGGTCAAATGGGAGTTCCATTTTTAAATTTCAATTTTTCAGTTTCAAATGTTGATTCATATATATGTATAGTATATGTGTAAATAGATAGATAGATATCTAATGTATGTACATATGTACATACATATCATCATTTATATGCATGGCTCTTTATGGTTGGGCCCATAAATAATAGCAATTACAGCTTAGGTACTGACTAGGTCCCTGTTTTGGCTACTAATGAAACTGATGGGTATTTTTACACCCATTGCAGAGATGAGGGAAAGGGGGCTCAGAGAAGTTAAATGATTTGCCTAGAGCAGGGGTGGGCAACTTTTTTGTGAGTGCAACCCTAATTTTTTGAGAACATGTTACGCCTACTTGATATCTCTTAAGGTGTACGTATGTGAAGAACCTTGTAGAAATAATAAAATTCATTTGAGCGACAAAAACACAGTATATGAAGATGAAAAATACATTTATTTTTTAATGTATATGTGTACACTGATAGTACGACAGAAAACTTTATGACTCTGTTTGATATTAACAGTGGGACTTTTGCTGCTGAGAGAAACATAGAAATTTATTCCCCTTTCATTAGTACCGGTGGGCAAAGTGAGAGAGAAGGTTTCATTTTTATAGAGTGAAATTTTGAATAAGTAGGTGAGGCGGTTGTCTTGTCAACGAAAACCCGTTGTGTCTAAGGCTGAAACCAAAACACTGATCGGATCTAGGAAGGCAGGGAGAGTTAAGGCAGAGGCGTAGAAATTGCTCTTCCCCTCTGTCGTCAATCCATGTCTATGGTCTTTAAGATAACTTGTTATGTAAAATTATTTATTTATCTAAGGTGCACCTACACTGAATTTATCTGAAAAATAAAAAAGTCGATATTAAGAAAAAAATTGTAAATGGAAGATTATAAGAGAGGTTTTGCGTGCCAGCTAAAGTTACTGGCGTGCCATGTTTGGCACGCATGCCAGGGGTTGCCCACCCCTGGCCTAGAGTCACACAGTAAGTAGCTGAGTTGGGATTTTAATTAAGGCTGTTCCACTCCCAATACCAGGTTGCCATCCAGTCTGTGATGTTGTTCTCTTCAACTTTAGTGACTCAAAGACAAAAACAAGCAACAGGAATAATTTCTGCTGGAGTTTGCATTTGTGCATTTATTTAATTTATTTAAGTAAAATCAACATTTCTTAAAGCTTCTTGCTCTAAGTCCCTGTCAGGAGTGCAGGGAGCTTTCTGTAGAAGGAAGAATATCTGAGGTTTGAGAATGTTTGCAGTGAGATGAGTGAGTCATTTGCTATTTTAGCCTGCCATCCATCAGAGCTGGTCCCTGGGGGTTGCTTGTGAAAAACAGTTAAAAGCTTTAATTGAAAGGATCTCCAACACAGGGCACAAGCAACTTTCTCATTGTGGATTCCTGTCTTGCCCCCACATGCTCTGGGCCCCACCAAATGCCAGGTCCAGGCCATTCTGATATACTTAAGCTCTTGACAGGGCCTTTGATGATGCTTAGCTTGGAGTCCTGCAGAGCCCCCAAGGGAGAAGGACCCACTGGGAGCAATATCATCTGTCAGGGTCTAACCTCCATTCAATAAAAGTCTGCAAATTAAACCAGTCTTATGAAAAATGAGGACATTTAATATTTGAAATGTCCTGATTGGAATGCTCATATGACAAAACAGATAAGCTTGGGCCTACCTAGAGGCTATTTGTTATAACAAAGCCACCAGCATTCCATCAGAAGCTTTTCACGAGTTTCATGGAAATCCTTTACCAATTTCCTTTCCTTGTTTGTTTGCTCATCCATTCATTCATTCATTCATTATCCTAAGTTCAAGATGTTACCCAGGCTTCCATTCTATTCAAATAGTAGAGGCACTTCTTTTTCCAGATCTGTTTCTGGGAAGGTATCCATAGGTTTCCCCAGACTGCTGGTGGGGACCATAGAGCAAAAGTGGTTAAGAATTCCTGAATGAAATCCCTCCTACAGAAGCTTTTCAAACAAACAAACATCTTGCCCCAAAGGTTTTCACTACATCCATAAGGTATGCTTAGTAAAAACAAAGTAGGTAGAAAGAAAGATTAACAAAAACAAAAGTCTTGGTGATCCCACTTAAAAGCGTGCGTTATTCAGGGTAAGTTGCAGAAGAAGACATCAGTAGTATCAATGAAATGTTTCTTGGCTCTAAGGAGAAGTTAGGTGAGGCTGGCCCCCAAATTTGTTACATTCTCTTACTCTTACAGAGTTGGCACAAGATGATCACTCAATTGCCTAATCTCCCTGAGGACAAAATGTCTTTTGTTGATAGATAAGACTGCTAAAACAGGTATTATCTGTATTTAGGACAATATATAAATAGTTTAACAACTACACACCAATATATACTCTGAACTTAAAATCTAAAGCAAAGTTGCATATTGCAAATCATGTACAATTATGTGGAGCCCTTAGTTTGCTTAGGGAGTGAGGCAGAGAATACAAATATGGGAATGAAATTCAGGGATGCACAATTGTGTAAAAGAATCCTAGAGTGTTTCTGGGAACATAATTTTATGAATAAAAATGATCTGGAATCTCTGAACTATGTATTTTAAGATTAATATTTCTCAATAGTACTTGTCAAAATGAGTGGCAGTAGAATCCATAATAAGTACTTTATTGAATTACATTTAATTTAAATATAAATGTAAAAAGACACCATGAATTATCATGTCAAATTATGTCACCCTAAAGTTAATTAGTTTTGCCATGATTAAAAAATAATATTTTTAATTTGGCAAAACACAGGTTTGTGTTTTTAACAATCCAATCATTACTTAATTAATAAAATTTATTTTTAGAGCAGTTTTAGGTTCATAGCAAAATTGAGCAGAAAGTACAAAGAATTCCCATATGCCCCTGTACCCACACATGCACAGCCTCCCCAACTATCAATATCCCTCACCATGGTGGTATATTCAATACAATCAGTGAACATACATTGCACATAATTATCACCCAACATCTCTAGTTTACATTATGGTTCACTCTTGATGGACATTCTATGGGTTTTGGCAAATATGTACATCTATCCACTCTTATAGCATCATACAGAATAATGGCACTGCCCTAAAACCTCTCTGTGTTCTGCCTGTTCATCGTTCCTTCCCCCACAACCAATGGTAATCATTGTTCTTTTTATTGTCTTCATAGTTTTGCCTTTTCCAGAATGTCATATAGTCAGAATTATTGCATACATAGTCTTTTCAGATTGGCTTATTTCACACAGTAATATGCATTTAAGTTTCCTCCATGTTGTTTCATGACTTGATAGCTCATGTTTTTTTCAGCACTGAATATTCCATTGTCTGGATGCACCATAGTTTTATATCCACTCACCTACTGAAGGACATCTTGGTTGCTTCCAAATTTTGGCAACTATGAATAAAACAGTTATAAAGATCTGTGCAGGTTTTGTGTGAATGCAAGTTTTCAATTCATTTCAGTAAATATCAAGTTCCTCACATGGTGGGCCAGAAACTGAAAGGCCTTAAAGACACTATATTTTTAAACTGTGATCAACAGTTCTGTTGGTTCTATCACTCCCTTCTTCATCTCAAATTGGAGTCATAACAGACAAGCCCACTTTTAGGGCATTTTTCTTTCCATTTTTGAGCTGCTTTTTAACATTCACTAAATATTATTTATCAGGCAAGGCAAGAAAATATACTTTGGCCTCTGATTTTTTTAATTGAGTATCTACTCAGCTATTTTAATAGGTCATTTTTCAAGAAAAGAAGAGAAAGAAATCAGCAGGTTGTGTTTCTACATTTCTATTTCTCATTTTCTTTTATGTTTACTTCAAATCCAACTCCATCAACCTAGAGTATAAAATGACACCAAAAAATTTTCACCAAAATTATTCTCTGTCTCTACAATCTATAGGAAAAATGAACTCCCCCTTCTTACAAAATAGAAATCTAATCTGTTAAGCCTAAGCCAGTGTGACTCAGTTGATTGAGTGTTGTCCCATGCACCATGAGGTTGCCCATTTGATTTCCATTCAGGGCATATGTTGGGGTTGCAGGCTCAATCCCCTGTTTGAGACCTGCAAGAGGCTGACAATTGATGTTTCTCTCTATCCTTTCCTCTCTCTCTAAAATCAATAAAAACATATTCTAAGAAACAATCTAACCTGATAAGAATCAAATGATAGGTTTTGTATCAGTGGGTGGTAAATGTCAGTCAATGTTGTTTCAATGAGCAGTTTAGTGTGGTGAGCAAACATCTGGCATACAGTGAGGATGTTTGCCAGATGTTTGTATGCCAGATACTGTATGCCAGATACTGTATGCCAGATGTTTGCCCTTCAGTAGGACACTTTTGAGCAGGTGCCACCCAGACTCTCAGGAGGTCTCTGATGGGGCTGAGCTGCAGTTGCTCACCACACTAAACTGCTCATTGAAACACCATTGACTGACATTACCACCCACTGATTCAAAACCTATCATTTGATTCTTATCAGATCAGATTGTTTTTTAGAATATGTTTTTATTGATTTTAGAGAGAGAGAAAAGGATAGAGAGAAACATCAATTGACTGCCTCTTGCAGGCCTCCTACAGGGGATTGAGCCTGCAACGTCATTGTAATTATTTGTTTATTGCCTGTCATTTCTGGGAGACTGTTAGTTCCCCAAGGTCAAGGACAGGGCATGTCTGATTATTCTCTGGCACATAGTCAGTATTTCAATAGATATTTGTTTAGTATCCTTATAGCAAGCTGTGCTTGTTAAGTCATATCCCTTCAACCTCCACCTCCTCCCACTCTGGACAGTTCCCCTAGGGGCTGTGACTGCACATGGAGCTGTTCTTTAGCATTGGAGCAGCTCAGCAGTTAGAGGCAGATGGGCAGTGTCAGAGAATTAGTATCTGCAGAACAACTCACATCCAGTGAGGATGCCAGATGTTTGCCCTTCAGGAGGACACTTTTGAGCGGGTGCCACCCAGACTCTCAAGAGGTCTCTGATGGGGCTGAGCCGCAGTTGCTCACCACACTAAACTGTTCATTGAAACAACATTACAGTATTGGCTTTTCCTCTTTCTTGGCCTCACTCTACTCCCTCAAAGTGCTTCCTGGGATCTCTTCCCAAATAACTTCTTAGACCCAACTTCCTACTCCAGGTCTGATTTTTAGAAGCATGTACCCTGGAGTATAACAAGAGAGTCATGAAGTGAATGCCGTGGGAATGCACTGGAGGTGGGGATTAATTCCAGCTGGCACAGGACTTGGCATTGTTTGAATGGGGTCTGGTGGGGGCAGTGAGTGCACCTGTAGGAAGAGTTGCAGGCAGAGGAAGCAAAGGCACAGAGGTGCTGAAGAGCACAGACTGCTCAAGAAACTGTGGGCAATCAGTCCGGAGAGAATGTGAGAGGAAGAGCATCTCAGATGGTCCTGGAAAGTATCCCAGAGCCTCTCACAGCCCAGAAAAGAGGCAGGTCTCTTTTGCCCCTTTCTTCCAAAACTTCAGCTACAGCTACTCACCCTTCTTATACTGGTACTATGAAATGTTGGTAGCAAACATTGTTTTTTAGGTAGGAAGATTCAAACATAGAAACACATAATCTGTAGAAGCAGCCTATGGTAACCTCTGGCCAACCCATGGTCTTTTCTGAGCATGGATCTTTGTGCCTGAAGATTTTAACTCATGCTTTCTGAGTTCCCGTGACATGGTGAGCATTATGTGTTACATTTCCTGAGAGCTTACAGTTTAAAATAGTGTCTGTGTCTCAACCCAGACAGGGAATTTTCCTGCCTTCTGTTAGAGGCTATATTAAACCTAACAACAAGAAAAGGAATAGCGTGTCATGTAGTCAAAGAAAATAACCCAAGCTAACTCCACTTTGAAATCCACTCTATTAGTTCCCAAGCAAGTACAATAAGTATGTATGTTCTACTCATCCTCTCTCCCCATGTCCTGGAAATGGTATCTCTCAAATGAAATTTTCTGACAAGTCACTGCATCACCGGTACTCACTCAATTATAGCCTCTCACCATGATCAACAACTGCTAAATTGAATGGGAGCTAAAAACCAAAAAATAGAAGAATGGCAGGAGGATGAGAGCAGAATAATTTGATCATTTCCCCAGCATAGGAAAGCAGGTTTAGGAAAGACAATATGAGTACTCCTGGAACAGGTATACAATATTGGAAAATAACAGAGGAATTAAAGAAGTTATTAAAGCTCACAAGAGAATTTGGTGAGAGAACACTACTCATTTCAGCTCAGCATGAGCTAGTTTGCTTTATTATTATGCTTTGTCTATACTTAGCTTTGAAGAAAGCCATAAATTACAATGGCTAAATAGAGCTTCTGAAAATGGAAAAGAGCAACTTTGCAAGTACAGAATGTGCTGGGTACAGCACCCTCCCTACTGTCCCCAAACTGGGATGGCTGTGGAGAACTGCTGAAATAACTCTCTCTCTCTCTCTCCCACCCCTAGGAACTTCAGCCATGTCCTTCATGAATCCCCATTACTATAATATTGTTTTTGTAATAAATACTTCTTTGTTTTATTTTTAAACTGGATGATTCAACCAAAGGTTAGGATAGAAAGAAAGCTGTTGGGGTACTTAAACCAGGCAAGGTATTTTGAGAAGAGATTAATTTAAGACATACATGAATCCAGAAGGGAATAATGATAATCACATTTACTGAGCTCTTTGTATGACCAAGGCACTGCTCTATAGCCATTACATGTCTTAACTAATTTATTCTCATAACCACTTTATGAAATAGATACTGCTCCTAACCCATTTTATAGATGAGGAGACTGGGGCATAGAAAGGCTAAATAACTTTCCCAAGGTCATGGCTGGTAAATGGAAGAACCAGGATTTAGTCTGTATCAGGGCCTGTGTTCCTAATGACTGAACTGTAATGCCTTAGAGATCATGCTATGGACTGAATGTCTGTGTCTCCCCCAAATTCATATGTTGAAGCCCTAACTCCCAATGTGATGTGATTTGAAAGTGAGACCTTTGGGAGGTAGTTAGGTTTAGATGTGGTCATGGGGGTGGAGCCCCCAGATGGAATTATTACCCTTACTAGAGGCCTGGTGCACGAAATTCATGCATGGGGGCGGGGTGTCCCTCAGCTCTGCCTGCACCCTCTCACAATCCAGGACCACTGGCTCCTAACCGCTCACCTGCCTGCTTGCCTGATTGCCCCTAACCACTTGCCTACCTGCCTGATTGCCTCTAATGACTGCCTTCTTGCCTGCCTGATCACCCTTAACTCCTCTTCCTGCCTGGCTGATGCCCCTAACTGCTCACCTGCCTGCCTGATCATCCCTAACCAGCTCTGCCTCAGCCTCTGCCGCTGAGGCTTCATCGGGAAGGATGTCCAGAACGACATCCAGAAGGTCGTTCTTCTGTCCAGTCTAATTAGCATATTATGCTTTTATTATTATAGACTAGAAGCCCAGTGCACGAAATCTGTGTACCAAGTGTGGGGAGGGTGTCCCTCAGCCCGGCCTGAGCCCTCTCACAGTCCAGGATACTTTGCTCCTTAACACCCACTTGCAGTGGAAGCAGGAGAGGCTCCTGCCACTGCCCCTGTGCTCGCCAGCCATGAGCCTGACTTCTGGTTGAGTGGCCTTTTCCCTGTGGGAGTGCACTGACCACCAGGGGGCAGCTCCTGCATTGAGCATCTGCCCCCTGGTGGTCAGTGTGTGTCGATTTGCATATTAGCCTTTTATTATATAGGATAAGAAGAGGAAAAGACACTAGGGCATCTTCTCTCTACCATGTGAGGAGGACATGGCGAGAAGGCTGCTGTCTGCAATCCAGGAAAAGGGCTGTCATCAGTAACTGAATCTGCTGTTACTGATAAGGGTAGCTAGCTAGCTTAATTAGGAAGGTTTAGGGAATACAGAGGGTCCACGGGAGGGGAATGCATAGATGGGGACTTGAAGACACCAGAGTGCTTATCATACTTGTACAGAGGATAGAGAAATGCCTAAGGAGGGAGGGGTTTGGGCAGATGGAAACATTTCTGGCCTGAGCAATTAAAGTGACCATGAGTTAGATCAAAGGTAGCCCTGTCCTGAGCAGCTGGGAGAGCTATAAGATAAAACATCCCCAGGCCAACACAATTGGGAGAAAGCTATAAGATAAAATCAAAAGTGACTCTAACCTAAATAGATAAGATGACCAAATGGAGGGAAAGTGAAGATATGGGGGTCATGGGAGCTGATTACAGGGCTAAGGTCCCATGGTATAAAAGAAGGGTCTCCAGCATATTTAATGCCTCAAGACAAAGAAAGCAGTGGTCACCATTCTTAGGGGCCCCTCTGTCTGTCCAGGAGGGACAGAGTCTTACAATTAAGAACTTAGAGGACACCTTTCTTAGGTGACCCCACTGAGCCCCCTGTGCCATGGGGGAGAGAGTCTTAGGCTTAGAATTTAGAATTAAGGTTTTAGAGGTAGTATTTGCTTGCAATAAAGTTTCTGACTCTTCACATACCACCTTTTGTTTGTGGATTCAGTCTTCAAATCCATCTGGACAAGAACCTGGGAAGGAAATCACTCTTGCATCCTGATCACTAAAACAACCTGAATCAGACCTTGGTCCTGAACTTCCAGGCTCCAGAACTGTGAGAAATAAATGTCTGTGGTTTAAGCCAGCCAGTCTTTGGTATTTTGTTATAGCAGCCCAAGCAGACTAAGACAGACCGCCAAATTGTTACAACCAAGCTGTTACCAGGGAGTCAGGGAGTCAGGGAAATGTAGGCAGAAGAGCTTCTGCTCATATGAGGGGTTTGTTTCAGGTGTTTGTGGGGAGGACCATGTCTCCTGCAGAATGGAGTTGCATCACAGAGCCTGCTTGGCTCCAAGGTGATGTAGGGATGGCCCAGACCACGAGTCAGAATTTTGTAGAAAGCTGGGAAAACTTACTGTTGGTACCTTTCTGATTATCAATGGTGGCTTCATTCCTGAGTGAAGCAGCAATTGAGAGCTAAATATGCAGGAATTTCCATGGGGAATCAGAAGGAGGAGCAAACC
>NW_006287321.1:165451-173016 GCF_000327345.1 Myotis davidii | reverse complement strand
CTGGGAGACGGTACAAATCAAGATCTGTGTTAAATAGGAATAGAGCTATTTGAGGTGCCTCAGCATGTCCCTCTCAGCCTTTCAGAGAGTCCCAGTCACGACTGATTTGGCTCTAACTCAGTTCTTTTTATTGACTGCACATTCAATGATATAAATGTAATAACTCTGTCTCATACATTCACTGTGAATTAAAAGACATTCACTTTGTTACTAAATTTTTGCCACAAAGAATAATGTACACTAATAAAAGATAAACATGCAAATTGGTGTCACTCTGCTACGGCCACCAGCCAATCAGGATGACTATTTAGATTAACCCAACAAAGATGGTGGTTAATTTGCATATGCAGGGGCGGAGCGAAGACTGAAGATGGCAGCTCCATGGAGCTGGAGCGAGCAGGAGGCTTGGGTTGCTCCTGGTGATGGAGGAAGCCAAGCTTTCTGCTGGCCCTGGCCTCCTTCAAGGAGAGGCTGGGGGCCTGGGTCACTGGGGAGACCCAGGCTTCCAGCCCATGGCCCTCAGCCCCTCACCCAGGCTGGCCAGGCACCCCAGAGGGGGACCCCCACCCTTAAGGGGCTGTGGCCAACCTGAAAACAGCCCTTAGCCCCTTACCCAGGCTGGCCACACCCCCATGGAGTAAGAGTCCCCACTGGGGGATGTGGTCAGCCTGAAAACAGCCATCATCCCCTCATCCAGGCTGGCCAGGCAACCCAGTGGGGACCCCCACCCTGAAGGGGGTATGGCCAGCCTGAATTTCATGTTCCAGGCCACTAGTGCTACTATAATATCCCTGTGCATATACACTCTTGTGTATGGGTGATTTTATTTCTATGAACTAGATACTGAGAAATGGGGTTTTTAAGAGGAAGAGTATTTTAATTTGAAAGGTATTTTCAACCATCTCTCATTGACTCCTTCAAATGCAATCAATCACTCTTCTAGGCTTAATAAACACCATTATGATGTGCAAACACTCTGTAAGGCAGGTTTCTCAACCTCAGTACCATGGGCATTTTAGGCTAGATAATTCTTTGTTGTGGGGTTGTCCTGTGTATTGGAATATCTTTAGCAGTATCCCTGGCCTCCATTCCTAGATCTTAGTAGTGTCTTCCTCCCTACAGCTGTCTCCAAACATAGTCAAATGTTCCCTGAAGGACAAAATAGCCTTCCAATGTGAACTAGAGCTCTTAGGATACCAGGCACCATTTGTTCAACTTTTATAGCTTTGGGTTGAGAGTGTCTCAATACAGACATCCCTAGGTAGAAAGATGGAAAGCAAGAGAACGCTTCTGTCTAAATAGTGATCTTGGATTTTTTAAGCCTCAGGTCTTAACCTCACTGAGCCTTAGTTTTCTCATATGCAAAACAGGGATAATAACATTCAAAACTGCAGGGCAGATTAGAGAGAATGCACATAAAGTACTCAATAAGTTACATTATTATTATTATTATTATCATTATTTTCAATAAGTTACTTTAATTGAACTGAACAGCTGCTTTCTTTTGACCAGTAACTAGTGGATGAGTGAATCACAGCATGCATAAAGAAAAACATGATGAAAGAGAGGAGCTGGAGATTCAGGTAGGTGGGAAGGATTAATAGCAGGAAGCTCTTATATTCCATGAGGCCAAAAAGAGCCTCATACTTCAGGAATGCGAACAAGTGTAACATTTGAACTGACAAACTTATTGGCATGCTGTCTTTTATTTATTCTTTTATAATTTCATGGCTTTATGAAGAAAAGAATAAAGAAAAAGTTATGCTTAAGGATCAGTTACAATCTTTAATATGATTACACACTCAACATTAGATTTGGTGGTAGGAGGGCTATGAACTTCAATATCTATTAGCAATGGAATTGGGTGAATTGTCAATTGCTCACACTCTCCTTCTCCTTTATGAATTTTATTGCATTTTGATTTAGTATTTCACATATTTTGTTTGTCTACAAGATTCCTTCAAGTTCGAATAACAAGTCTAGAAAAATATATTTTCCTTCTAAGCCTCTACCATTTTTTACTGACTTACTACTCTGACACAACAATGCTGCTCCAGAAAATGCTTCTCAGAGAATTCCATCCAGTGTTATTGCCTGAGGTTTAAGGACTAAACTAAAGAGACAATGGAATTCCTGGTAAGAGGGTAGCGCTCAGCAGCACTCACTCCTCTAACTTCAAGGAGCTTCCTCCCTCCCTCCCTCCCTCTGTAACTCTCTCCCTACCTGGGACTACAGAACTGCTTGTTCTCTTTCATCACTAGGGAGATGCTCCAAGATGCAATATTTTGCCACAGAGCTAGATCCTCCTACTTAGGTGTAAGGATCTCTACCTCCTGAAACTTAAACCTGAAAATATAAGGAAATAATATCAACCAAAAGACAAGCATTAAAATGTCCACTGTTAAAAACAGCTCAAACTTAGAAACTTCCCAAGTGTCCCTCACAATGGAATGGCTGGGTTGTGGTGACTACAGAACAAACTGCCACTTCATGCCAAGACCAGGATAAATCTACTGTTAAATGAAAAAGGGACAGCCCAAAAGACTATTTCAGGTACTCTTCAGTGAAGTTAAAAAGCAGCCAAATTAATCACTGTGGTTAGAAGTCAGCCTAATAGAAGTCAGGATAGTGGTAATCCCATGCTAGGGGGTGGTGACAGGGAAGGTTTCTGGGTGCTGATTACAAGTGTGTCAACTTTGTGAAAGAAAATTCCCCGAGGTCTTCTCTTGGACTTGTGCATCTTTCCATACGTAGATTATACTTCAATCAAGCACTCACTAAAGAAACAACAAAAATAAAAACAAAGAAATAACAAAGCCCTCACATTTCAAATGCTTTAATCTCATTGAAAAATCCTTTCTGTTACTTTAGGCCTGTCTCTCACAAGAAGATCTAAACTTATGACAAAATTGCTTAAGCTTTAGCAACACTTTTCAGAAACTAGAAGAGCCAAAAGACTTGATACTAGGTTCCACTTACTATTGATTTCTATGAGCTATGCGTTAAGCACATAATGTATTACTTTCATTTCTTACTACTTGAATTTTGTCCTTCTCCATAGTAAGGAAACTGAGGCCTATGAAATGAAGTGACTTACTCAGAGCAACATGTTCTATAGTAATAACATCGGCATTCAATTCCACACAAAAGTGAAACCATATGGTACTTGTCTTTCTCTGAATGGCTTATTTCACTTAGCATAATGTTCTCCAGGTCCATCCATGTTGTCCCCTATGTAAGATTTCCTTTTTTAGAGCTGCGTAGTATTCCATTGTGTAAATCCACTCATTGACTGATGGGCACTTGGGCTGCTTCAAATCTTGACTGTTATAAATAATGCTGCAATGAACATAGGGGTCCATATATTCTTTTAAATTAGTGTTTTGGATTTTGTTGGATACATTCCCAGAAGTAGAATTGCTGGGTCAAAAAGCACTAATAAAGTCATGACAGACTAATGATACTGAGAACAGACTGGCAGGTGTTATAGAGGAGGGGATTGGGGGTTGGATGAGAAGGGTGAAGGGATTAAGCAAATAAAGAAAAAGAAAGAAAAACTGATGAACACAGACAACTGTATGGTGATTACTAGAAGGAAAACAGGTCGGGAGAAGTCAAAGATGGTAAAGGGGCAATAAATGGTGATAGAAGGAGATTTGACTTTGGGTGGTGAACACACAATACTATATACAAATGATGTATTGTAGAAATGTACACCTGAAACCTATAATTTTATTAACCAATGCCACCCTAATAAATTCAATAAAAAATAAATTTAAAAAAATCTTATCCCAAGAATAAAAAATAAAATAAAATAAAATTGGCCTTCAAATTCCACACATAAGTGTGGTATTGTCATTCTCTGAATGGCTTATTTTGCTTAACATGATGCTTTCCAGGTCCATCCATGTTGTCCCAAAAGGTAAGGTTTCCTTTTTTACAGCTGAGTAGTGTTCCAGTGTGTAAATGTACCACAGCTTTTTTATTCACTCATCTACTGATGCCCATCTTGGGCTGCTTCCAAATCTTGATTGTTGTAAATAATGCTGCAATGAACATAAGGGTCCAAACAAAATCTCAAAGTGAAAGTAACAATGGCAGTTTGTGGCCCAGAAGCCCCCATGATTTCTCCTTCTGTTTAATAATGAAGTTATTACAGAGAGAGAGAAGCAATTTGGTCAATCCTATCTAATAAAAGAGAAACATGGTAATTAGCTGTACCTCTGCTACCCTTCCCATTGGCTAATCAGGGCGATATGCAAATTAACTGCCAGCCAAGATGGCGGCCGGCAGCCAGGCAACTTGAAGTGAACATGAGGCTTGCTTGCTTCAGTGATGGAGGACTCCAATGGTCCCCACATGCCGCTGCTGGCCTCTGAGCTTGCAGTTTGAAACATTGTTATGAATATAGAAGCTAAACGAAACCCCAGAAACCTGCTTTCAGCCAGCCGGGATCTCAAAGCTGGAGTGGAAACAGTATTTCGATTATAGAACCCAAACAAACCAGATACCTGCTTGCAGCAGCCGAGGCCTAAGAGCTGGAGGCAAGCCTCAGAGCTAAAGCTGGCCCAGAATAAAAAAAGAAAAGAATAAAAGGAGCGGTTGGGAGCTTCAGTCACCCGCCAGCCTGAAAACAGCCCTCAGCCCCTCACCCAGACTGGACAGGCACCACAGTGGGGATCCCCACCCTGAAGGGTGTGTGACCAGCTGCAAACAGCCATCATCCCCTCATCCAGGCTGGCCAGGCACCCAAGCGGGCCCCCCACCCTGATCCAGGACCCCATGCAGGCACAACCAGCCAGCCCCCACCCATGCACCAGGCCTCTATCCTATATAGTAAAAGGGTAATATGCCTCCCAGCACCGGTTCAGTGTGACAGGGGGCAGCGCCCAAACCCCCTGATCACCCTGTGGCTCTGTGTGTGACAGCGTGCGGTGCCCCAACCCCCTGATCGGCCCTGCTCTGTGTGTGACAGGGTATGGTGCCCCAACCCCCGCCCCCCCTCCCCACGGGCCCTGCTCTGTGTGTGATGGGGTAGAGTCATAACATCCCCATCAGCCCTGCCCTGAGTGTGACAGTGGCGGCGCCCCAACCCCCTGATCAGCCCTGCTCTGTGCGTGACAGGGTATGGAGCCCCACCCCCCCTGATGGGCCCTGCTCTGTGAGTGACAGGGAACAGCGCCTCAACCCCCTGATTGGCCCTGCTGTGTGTGGCAGGGGGGGGTGCCCCAACCTCCCCATCGACCCTGCCTTGAGTATGACAGGGGGTGGGGCTCTAACCCCCCAATTGGCCCTACCCTGAGCGTGACTGAGGGTGGCATCGCAACCTCCCAATCCGCCCTGCTCTGTGCATGACAAGGGGCGGCACCCCAACTCCCCAATAGGCCCTGCTCTGAGCCTGACCAGGGGCTGCACCTAGGGATTGGGCCTGCGCTCTGCCACCCAGCAGCAGGCCTAAGCCAGCAGGTCATTATCTCCTGAGGGGTCCCAGACTGTGAGAGGCTGGGCTGAGGGACCCCCCCTCCCCCTAATGCACAAATTTTTGTGCACCGGACCTCTAGTCTATACTAATAAAAGGGTAATATGCTAATTAGACCGGGATACCTTCCGGACGACTTTCCAGATGTCTTTCTGGACAAAGCCATGGTGGCGGGACTGAGGCAGAAGTGGTTAGGGGAGATCAGGCCAGGAGGGGAGGGCAGTTGGGGGTGAGCAGGTCAGCAGTGGGGGTAGTTGGGGGCGATCAGGCCAGTGGAGGGGCAGTTGGAGGTGAGAAGGCCAGCAGGCAAAGTGGTTAGGGGCGATTAGGCAGTCAGGCAGGAGAGCAGTTAGGAGCCAATGGTCCTGGATAGCGAGAGGGATGTCCAATCCCTGTCGGATCGGGCCTAAACTGGCAGTCGGACATCCCCTGAGGGGTCCCAGATTGGAGAGGGTGCAGGTCAGGCTGAGGGACACTTCCTCCCCCACCCCCCCGTGCACTGGGCCACTAGTAATTATATAAATAAAAAACTTTAATTAATTTGCTCCATTTAGATAAGAGATAATGCTCTCATTCAGTTATTATGACTCCTAAACTCAATCCCCTTTTAATTGGCACTTATAAGACAGTTTCTACAGAGTCTTAAAAAAAAAAAAAAAGATGTAATAAGAGAGTATAGGTTAGGGGTGGGCAACCCCAGGCATGCGTGCCAAACATGGCACGCCAGTAACTTTTGCTGGCATGCAAAACCTCTCTTATAATCTTCCATTTACAATTTTTTTCTTAATATCGACTTTTTTATTTTTCAGATAAATTCAGTGTAGGTGCATCTTAGATAAATAAATATTTTTACACAACAACTTATCTTAAAGACCATAGACATGGCTGACTTTGAAATGCAGTTGATTGAATTTCAGAGTAGCTCAATTTGAAAGCAGAAATTTATTGACCTTAGAGTTGACTTGGAAAACATTGAAAAAAATCGACTAGAGACAGGAGTACCAGAGAGAAGTGTCAAAAATGAACTATTGAGGACTTGGAATGCCATTCCAGAAAATTTTTTCTGTTTAAAAAACTTTGCAACAACGTTACTCTCCATGTTTTCATCCCCATACGCTTGTGAATCTTTGTTCTCAGTGATGAATTTTGTTAAGTCTCGTAATAGGAGTAGCCTGATGGATGAAAGTAGTAGCTCGTGCATATCTCTGGAGGTCACGAAATATAAACTGATGTAAAATCTCTGTCATCAGTGATGCAGCAGCAAAAGTCCCACTGATAATATCAACCGGAGTCATAAAGTTTTCTGTTGGACTATCAGTTTACATGTATACATTAAAAAATAAATGTATTTTTCATCATCGTATACTGTGTTTTTGTCACTCAAATGAATTTTATTATTTCTTCAAGGTTCTTCACATACGTACACCTTAAGAGATATCAAGTAGGTGTAACATGTTCTCAAAAAATTAGGGTTGGCACTCAGAAGAATTTTGAGTCAGAGATTTTGCTGGTTTTGGCACGCACTCACAAAAAGGTTTCCCACCCCTGGTATAAGTTATACTCCTATAACAAATAGCCCTCTAGTCTTGGTAATTTAAAACAGTTAAGGTTGACAATTATGCCATGTTTTTATCAATCATCAGCAGGAGCTTTGCTCCACTTCTTTATGGTTCTTTCTGGGCATCAGGCTGAAGGGAGAGCCACTCCGTGGCTGGTCATGATGGCAGTGGGAAAAACAAACGGAAAAAGAGAATGCGGTAATGCACCACTGGCTCTTAAACCTGTGTCTGAAGTGACACACACAACTTCCACTTCCATCTCCCCATTACAGCAAGTCTTGTGACCACCCAGCCTCCGGTCACAGGAAAGTACAATCCTGGAGTCAGGGAGGAGTGAGAGCTGGAATACAGTTACCGTATTTGCCGGCGTATAAGACGACTGGGCGTATAAGACGACCTCCTAACATTTCCACTCAAAATACAGTTTGTTATATACTCGCCGTATAAGACTACCCCCTCTTCCGCACACCTTCCACACACCAAATAAAAGGTAAAACAATATCAGATTTGATTTTAACATTTTAATT
>NW_006287321.1:157187-164846 GCF_000327345.1 Myotis davidii | reverse complement strand
CAGCGCTGCTGATGCCTGAACGGTATGTGGAATGAAGTGGGCGGGCATCGGGAGGCCACTATGGCATGGGGCAAGCACTATGGGCAGTCTATCTGAAGTGTACCTGGTGTATAAGATGACCCCCCACTTGGAGGCATATTTTTCAGGGCCAAAAAATCGTCTTATACGCCGGCAAATACGGTAAGTCTTCACTAAAGTTGTGATAGGTTCTGCAACCATAAGCAAAATGACATATAACAAAATCAGTTTTACCATAGGCCAATTGATGAAAACAAGAGTTAAGTTCTCTCAGCATCTCATCAATGTTATATTGAAAGGGTGTTCATTGAGGGCCTGCTGTGTTTGGGAACAGCTCTAATGGTTGAACTGAAGCTGAATCCCACCAGAGTCCCATATTTCCTCATGCATTTGGCCACCATCACTGTGACCTACACTAGTTAAAGATATGATGGAGTGAAGATCAACTCTGCAGAAAGAAAAACATAGCCATAAAAGGAAGTACTGACAAGTGTAAATAAAACTCTGTAACTATAATTGAAAGGATTTTTATGAAAGGCATGCAGTGGTTTCATTTGTCTTTCTGTAAACAGTTTAGTGGGCTGAATTATCAATATTCCTCTAAAATGCCCAGGGACCATTTTGACCAAAGGCAACCAAAGTAATGAATTGCCCTCCAGGGCTCTTTAAATGAAGGCAGCTTCCATGGATGCAAACAAAACACATCCCTTGTGTGTGTGTAAGCACTAAACATCAATGAGGACAGAGTGCTTTTAAGTAGGAAGGGAAATAAATCTATTTTGTTGGAGCTATGATATCTAATGTTAAATTGAAAAGAAAAGAAAAAAATAATTTGACAGGTAATAGCTTGTTTTGCATGATTTTCTCCTTTTATTTTCTCTGCACATAAACCCAACCAAAAAGTCATCAGTATTAATAAATTATAGGAAGACTGTGTCAGGCCTCATTCCTCAGCTCCTCAAAGCTGTCAGTTTCTGCACTGGGTTTCAAAGAACATTGTCTAGGCAAGTAGCAAATAAATATTTTATAAAACAGCATCTAATTAAAGCTCCCATTTAAGTGGTCACGGGTCAAAAAGCAAAACTGGAATAAAAGTAATAGTCTATTGAAAACACACACATCTAATGCTACTTGGCTAGTAAGCAGGTGCCAATGCATGGGTTTGGTCTGAAATGAAGTATCCTGTTTATGTGCTATCACAGGTCAAATGACGCCAGGCTCAGAGACTTTCTCTACAACTTGAAATAACATTATTACCTGGATTACATCCTTCTGACACCTCTGTGATAGGAATATTGTTGATGCGTGACCACCATGCAATTTGTTAGTTTCACTGTTCTTGTGTTTGTGGGTATCATGCTATAAAACCATATATGGACTATGATTACAATTGGACAAGGAATATAATTGATCTAGGTCAGTGATGGCGAACTTTTTGAGCTCGGCGTGTCAGCATTTTGAAAAACCCTAACTTAACTCTGGTGCCGTGTCACATATAGAAATTTTTTGATATATGCAACCATAGTAAAACAAAGATTTATATTTTTGATATTTACTTTATATATTTAAATGCCATTTAACAAAGAAAAACCAACCAAAAAAATGAGTTCATGTGTCACCTCTGACACGCGTGTCATAGGTTCACCATCACTGATCTAGGTTGTGAATCACGTTCCTATTTTTTTAAATTATTAAAGCAAGAATTTTAGATGAAACTGTTGACTTCAATGTGGAATATAAAAGTGAAAAATCAACATTCAGATATGATTCTGGAATATTGAATAAAGTTTCAATGCTAATGGCTTGTAATGAAGATGCAAATTTTGAGGACACACCAAGGATGTGGGCTCCTGGAAGAGAAATCCAGGTAGGGCAGACAGCCAGGGACAGATAGTGATTTAGTGGGCCAGGCAAAGGCTGGGGGCAGCGTGAAAAGTGCTGGTGGTCAGGAGGGCTAGGAGAGGAAGCAGAGGCAGTCGGTTCCGTGGCCTGAGGGCACTGCAGGGGAAAAATCACTCTCACACCCTCTGGAGGGCTTTTGTCCTTCCAATATTACTTGCATGCTATGGTCCCCGACAGAAATCTTGTCCTTTTGAAACTGAATGTCAGCTTCATTCTAAGAGCTATTTGGAGATAAAGGTCTTTGGCCTAACTGGGACCTCCAAGGGGATCTCTATATTCTCCTCTGTTACCTCAGTGCTCCAGCTTGGCACATATAGGTGTTGTAAATATTTGGTGAATAAAGTAATGTTAAATAAAAAGTGTGAGCCGGATGGAAAGTGGAGCAAATGGTGATGACACATCTCTTCCATCTGATGGCTCATTGTCAACAAACCATTCACACCTACGCTAGCACCAGGACCATTATGGGAACCTCCTGAGCAAAGCTGGTACCTGCCAGAGTTGCAGAAGGTTCATTCTATCCTTTGCCTGAGTTTCGTCCATATTGTGGGCCTGTGTTCACATTTCACTTTTAGCTTTATTGAAATAATTTCTAGGCCCCAGGTAGAGCTGCTCCTGTCAGGTTGCCACATTAGCAAACTGAAGCTTAGATAACTTTCATGTCCCTGTAAATGCTCAGCTTGACCAGAAACACAGTCTGCCAGTCCCCAAACACCAAACCAGCTCTGGGCCTTCTCATCAAAAGGTCAACTACGTAGTCCCCGCTAATCTGATATTTTCTATTTTTCTTTATTGTTCTTTATTCTATATCCTATAAAGCTTCGTACCTTCTGCCCCATTTTGCAGTTCGTGAGGTGTTAAATAAAGTTTGCTTGAATAAAGAAGACAATCACCTAAATTGTCTTCTTTATTTTTAACAGTTCTTACATAAGAACACAAAGCACCTTTGTTAACATTCATGTGTGTTACAAGGTAGTTGAATTTAAAATGTCAACCCTTTCATGACACAGAAGGAGGACTAAAGGTACAAGTATAATTTCATGGGGAGGAAGTGTGGAAGTAGATTAGCAACCTCCTAAATTATATCAATCGTACTGTTGACTAGTGTAGAGTGAGGTATCTAACTTTGTAAATTCCATAAGCAGCAAAAAAGCACCCATATGTGACCTTTCAAGTAAATTTGACAATGATTACATGTTGAAACTATAGTGACTCCGGCCTCAGTGACTGTGATCACCTTCAGACACCCAGCTACAATCTGGAGCCGATGGATGTTGCAGCTTGAGGTTGAATGCCCTTAAGTTAATTTTTTATTACGAAGAAAGTAATAACAAAAGGGACACTGATTTTTTAAAATAGTTTTCAAATACTCCAGCCCCTAATATACACCTTTTTGCCCAAAGCACACATTAGAGACATCACAATCTAACATCTTCTTGCCTTTATAAGCATCCTTGCAAGTTTATTATGAGAACACTGCTTGAGGAGCAGTATTTTCAAACTGTTTTGTATTCACCTCTAATGAAGCTCTTGCCCCTTTGCCCTCTGGCCAGCAGTGTACATCTTTATATTCTTGATGGGATAGCGGGTGCAAACACAATATCAGACATTTCTGGGATGGAAACAGTCTAGCAATGGGGTCAAACGAATCATCTCACCTCTAAACTTCCAGTTTCAAGAGGATTCTCCAAAGTTAGCAGCTGTTCTCACTTTGGCTGTACATTAGAATAGTCTGTGAAGTGTTTTAAAAATATGGATACCCAGACCTCATGGAAGACCATTTGTAATCTTCGGGGGGTGGGGCCCTGGCATTTGCTTTATCAAAACTTCTCTGTGATTCTGACTGTCTAAATGTTTGTGTCTCCCACAAATTCATATAATAAAATTCTAATGTTCAAAGTGTTGTTAGGATGGGGGTCTCTGGGAGGTGATTAGGTCATGATGGCAGAGCCTCATGAATGAGATTAATGCTCTTATCAGTGAGGCACAACAGAGCTCCTTTGCCCCTTCCACCATTCGAGGACACAATAAAAAATCTGCAACCTGGAAGAGGACTCTCACCCGACCATGCTGGCACACTGCTCTTGAACTTCCAGGCTCCAGAACTGTGAGAAATTAATTTTTATTGTTTATAAGCCACCCAGTCTATAGTGTTGTGTTATAGCAACCCAAACAGACTAAGATATCCATCTATTTGAAGAATAATGACAGAAAACTTTCCATCCCTGGTGAAAGAAATAGACTTATAAGTCCAGGAAGCACAGAGAATCCCAAACAAGAGGAACCCAAAGAGGTGCACACCAAGAAACATCATAATTAAAATGCCAACGGTTAAAGACAAAGAGAGAATCTTAAAAGCAGCAAGAGAAAAGCAGTTAGTTATGTACAAGGGAGCACCTATACAACTGTCAGCTGATTTCTCAATGGAAACTGCAGGCCATATGAGAGTGGCAAAAATATTCAAAGTGATAAATAGCAAGGCCCTACAACCAAGATTACTCTACCCAGCAAAGTTATCATTTAGATGAAGGTCAGATAAAGAGCTTCACAGACAAGAAAAAGCCAAAGAAGTTCATTACCCCCAAACCAGTATTACATGAAATATTGAAGGGTCCTCTTTAAAAAAAATAATATTTTTTATTGGTTTTAGAAGAAGGGAGAGAGAGATAGAAACATCAATGATGAGAGAGACTCATTGATTGGCTGCCTCCTGCATGTCCCCCTTCCCCACTGGGGATTGAGCCTGCAATCCAGGTATATGCCCTGACCAGAATGACTTCCTGATTCATAAGTCAATGCTCAACCACTGAGCTATGCTGGCCAGGTGAAGAGTCTTCTTTAAAATGAGGTAGAGGGAGAGGAAGAAGAAGAAGAAGAAGAAGAAGAAGAAGAAGAAGAAGAAGAAGAAGAAGAAGAAGAAGAAGAAGAAGAAGAAGGAGAAGAAAAAGGAGGAGGAGGAGGAGGAGGAGAAGGAGAAGGAGAAGGAGAAAAGAAATAAAAAATATGACCAGTAAAATGGCAATAAATACATATCTATCATCAAGTGAATCTAAAAATCAAAATAAACAAATAAGAAATCTAATGAACAAAATAAACTGATGAATGAAATAGAACCAGAGCATAGAAACATAAAACAGGCTAATGAATCTCAGAGGGAAGGGGTGGGGGGCAGCTGGAAGAGATCAACCAAAGATCTTATATGCTTATATGCATTACCTATGGACACAGACAATAGGGCGGTGAAGGCCTGGGGTGGGGCAGGAACTGGGTGGAGGGGGGAAATGAGAAGAAAACAAACAAACAAAAAAAAAACAACAAAAAACAAGATGCACATAGCCTAGGAAAGAAACAGTCAAGTAAACAAATGTGTCAGTGTGGGACTTACCTTGAGTCCCTCACCCACCTCCTGACCCAGCCAGAAAGTGACTCCTCTGAGTAGCTTTTCATTGTTAGTGGTGAGGTGTTTGTCTCTCTCCTATCCGAGGACACCATGGAACTTGTCTGACTCCCAACAACAAAAAACAAGATGCACATAGCCTAGGAAAGAAACAGTCAAGTAAACAAATGTGTCAGTGTGGGACTTACCTTGAGTCCCTCACCCACCTCCTGACCCAGCCAGAAAGTGACTCCTCTGAGTAGCTTTTCATTGTTAGTGGTGAGGTGTTTGTCTCTCTCCTATCCGAGGACACCATGGAACTTGTCTGACTCCCATCTCTGCCCCTACCCCTTAAATTACCATTCCCATTTGGAGAAAGAGAGAGAGAGAGAGAGAGAGAGAGAGAGAGAGAGAGAGAGAGAGAAAAGAAACAGGGGCAGGGGAGGATAGAGTTACTGCATGGCATTTAGTCCAGCGGAGGCAGAGGTACAGTAGGTGGGTAGGTCCTACCTTGGCCACAGGCATTTGACTGAGGTTAGTGTTGGGGCCCTGTGATGCGCAGATGCCTTGTAAGTTTATACCCTTCTGAGGTTGACACTGTAACACGGGACTGGGTGATCCATCAGTGTTTATTTCCCTGTTTCCTAGGTGCAGCATGAACAGCCTGGTCTGAGGAATGAGACCATGGGCTCCAGATTTGTCTGTGTTAGTAGCTGCAGCAGATCTTTCTGATTATTTTCAGGCTTTCTTAGTTAATGAGTAATGTCTAATGATAGCTTCTATTCAGGATACTAACTTCTGATTCTGGGACTTCCCCAAAGAGGTTAAAAACAAATTGACAGACACAAGTTGGATAAATCCCTGGAGAAAACGGCATACTACTCCTCATTTTTGCTTTGGAGGCTGCTGCCCCTAGGGAACACCTGAATTATCACCATCTGTTGAAGGAAGTCTCTGTTTGTCTTTCAGTCATGGGTGACCTGTCAAAATTTAATACAATGCTAAGGGCAACTACAGTTGGCCAAGAGCATTCTAACTCAGCAGTTCCAGGACCCCTTGGACTGTTGTCTTCTGCTACAATCACTAAAATTTCCCCTCAGGATATTCATTTAATAATCCCTTGGACATTGTGGTAGATTCTGACCAACCATCCCAGACACCACCTGAGTTTTCACTCAGCATGTGTATCCTTCCAGGACCCTTGCTCTCTGAAAGGTGCTCTCCCCAGACTTGCAGACTTATGGGCTGTGCAGGATGACGTGTCGGCAGCCTGGTGAACACGTTCCTCTCTAGTGCCTCTTTTGTTTGCACCTCATGATAAGTGTTCCTTTGGCAGTTTTATAAACAGACTGCTAAAACATCACCTTTTTAGAAGTATGAGCAGCTAGTTGGAGTGGACTGCTTGGAGTCAGGCAGCCTGGACTGGCCTGAGCTGGCAACTCCACAGCATGCAGGTCATTTGTCTGCAGAGTTGGCCTGGACTGGAAAAGTTCAAGGTGAAAAAAAAAGAAAAAAAGATAACATTGCTGACCCTATGAAAGTCAAACATGGGGTTTCCGTGTGCATTCCAGTCTCTGTAAATGCTTCTCAGTCCTATATGTGAGTAGCTGGGAAGATGGCTCAACACAGGATGCAAATACAGTCTTAGAAGATCCAGCTGGCCTAGAGTGGGAGCCATCTTTATCCGCCTGCCTCCAGCCGTGTCTCTCAGAGGAGCAATGAGTTCTAGCTCATGGAATGAAACAGACTTGGATAAAATTGGACATCTACCAGCCAAAACAGCCAGTCTTCAGAACAAGAATGAATTACATCATCTTGATCATGCAACTGGTATCCCAAGAAGTAAAGGAAGACATTATTTGTTTGTTTTTTACTTTTTATTTATTTATCTTAGAAAGAAAGGGAGAAAACAAACATTGATTTGTTGTTCCACTTATTTATCTATTCATTGGTTTATTCTCTTTTAAAAATTCTGTTTTTCATTCATTGATTCTTGTATGTGCCCTGATCGGGGATCAAACCTACAACCTTGTCGAATTGTGGCATGCTTTAGTTATCTGGCTAGGGCCTTACCAAGACATGACTTAAATGCCAAATTTATATTTAACCGAGTTCAGGCTCATCCACCCCAGATGAAGTCCACTCTGCTTTGCTCATCACACCACCAATGGAATTCCATCTGAATTTCAGAAATTCTGAGGCTCATAAATATATCTTCATTACTACACAGGAAAAATAAAATCTTAATTTGTGCAGTGAGGAAAAACAATACCCCGGGAAAGGAAAATATCCAGGACTCGGAATTAATGGGAACTGGTCTTTCTGGCAGAAAGCCTGTTTCCATTCAGTAGCCCCAAGGTACT
>NW_006287321.1:141391-157055 GCF_000327345.1 Myotis davidii | reverse complement strand
TTTTTTTTTTTTTTACCTGAAGCTTACAGATTACCATTACAACCCTTTGCTTCCATTTGATAGTGAAGGATTAGAGAGCTATACTATCTAGTACAGTTGCCACTGACCACATTAAACACTTGAAGTGTAGTGAGTGCCAGCTGACATGTGCCAGAAAAATACGGTACACACGGTGCTCCAAAGACTTAGAACACACACAGAATGTCACGTATCACAGCGGTTTTTATATTGATTACGTGTGGAAATGATCGTATTTTGGATAAAGCGAGTTAAATAAAGTATATTATTAACATTAGTTTCACTTGTTTCTTTTTATCCTTTTTAATAAGACTGGTAGAAAATTTATAAAGTTATGTATGTGTATTTATAACAGCACTGTGTTAGAGGTTTCATTTCAAGTGTGAAAAAGTCTCCAGCTTCCTTTCCCACATCCCTTCAAAAATCTTCTTTTGGTCTAATTCTAAAGTCTTTTTTCATGAGACACCAAGCTTTTTGTTTTTGCCACAATTAGGAACAACTTTCAAAATTCAATGTTTTTTAAAATGGACAGTGGCTTCCCAGAAGCTTTGCACTAAGGCAGCCAGGCAAGAAGCATTGGTCAAAGGGACAGTCTCACAAAGATACTTTCAGTTCAAACATTATATTTTCTTCCTCAACTTCTTCCTATTTCTTCCACCTCCCATCACCTCAGCAATGTGCAAATGAAGGCCTGTCTGAACCCCACTGCACTGGACTGACACAAATAAATCATTGTCTAAGAGTTATCTTACCTGATTTTACATGCCAGTGGAGGTGGGTTCCTGTCAGACATAAAACACTGTGGGCCAAAGGAGCACAGAAATTAGTGAAGGATGTGAAGTCCATCATGCCAGTGCCCAGCCACTCTCAGCTGTCCCTCTCTCTCTCTAAGATCTTGTCAACTCCCAAGAAAGGCCAGATTCCAAAATTTCTGCCCACATAAATTTATTTCAATGCTCCTCAGATATTAGACACAGACATGATTGCTATTAGGTTTCTCTGGCACTGACAGACTGCAACTTTAGTTTGTTAATAGCCTCAAATTAACATCATTCCTTATATTCAACTACACTAATGTGCAAATGACTGATACTGGATCCTTTCTTGAGATCCAGGTGTGCACCGCCCCCCTTCTTCCCCACTATTTGACTGATGTATGTAACCAAAACATCATAAAAATGTAAACTTAACATCCTATCTAAAAAGAGAAACATGGTAATTGGCGTATGACTGCTACCTTTCCCATTGGCTAATCAGCGAGATATGCAAATTAACTGCCAGCCAAGATGGCCACCAGCAGCCAGGCAGCTTGAAACTAACATGAGGCTTGCTTGCTTCAGTGACTGAGGACTCCAATTATCCCCCCCTGCCGATGCAGGCCTCTGAGCCTGCAGTTTAAGAAACTATGTAACAAATATAGAAGCTAAACAAAACCCCAGAAACCTGCTTTAGTCGCCGAGCTTCAGCCAGCAAGATCGCAACATTGTAAGCAAAGGCCAGAAACCTACTTTCAGCAACAGAGGCCTAAGAGCTGGAGCCAAGCCTCAAAACTAAAGCTGGCCCAGAATTAAAAAAGAAAAAAAGGAGCGGTGGGGAGCTTCAGTCCCCCGCCAGCCTGAAAACAGTTCTCAGCCCCTCACCCAGACTGGCCAGGCGCCCTAGTGGGGACCCCCACCCTGAAGGGTGTGTGCCCAGCTGCAAACAGCCATATCCCCTCACCCAGGCTGGCCAGGAACCCCAGTGGGTCCCCCCCCCCTGATCCAGGACACCCTTCAGGCCAAACCAGCCGGCACCCACCCGTGCACCAGGCCTCTATCCTATATAATAAAAGGGTAATATGCCTCCCAGCACCGGGATCAGTGTGACAGGGGGCAGCGCCCAAACTCCATGATCACCCTGCGGCTCTGTGTGTGACAGGGGGCGGCATCCCAACCCACCCCCACCACCCCATGGGCCCTGCTCGGTGTGTGACAGGGTAGAGCCATAACCTCCCCATCAACCCTGCCCTGAGTGTGACAGTGGCGGCGCCCCAACCCCCTGATGGGCCCTGCTCTGTGAGTGACAGGGGGCAGTGCCCCAACCCCCTGATTGGTCCTGCTCTGTGTGTAACAGGGGGTGGCGCCGCAACCTCCCCATCGACCCTGCCTTGAATGTGACAGGGGACGGTGCCCCAACCCCCCAATTGGCCCTACCCTGAGCGTGACTGAGGGTAGCATCACAACCTCCCGATCCGCCCTGCTCTGTGCATGACAGGGGGAGGTGCCCCAACTCCCCAATTGGCCCTGCTCTGAGCCCGACCAGGGGTTGCACCTAGGGATTGGGCCTGCCCTCTGCCACCCGGGAGCAGGCCTAAGCCAGCAGGTCATTATCTCCCGAGGGGTCCCAGACTGCGAGAGGGCACAGGCCAGGCTGAGGGACACCCCATCCCCGCCGAGTGCACAAATTTTTGTGCACCAGGCCTCTAGTTTTAAAATAATAGCACCACCACCCTAAGACAGCTTTTAGTTTCATTGTTTCTTTTGCCAAGATGATAACTAACATGAGTAACTAGGCAGAAGGTAGTGTCCCTTGCTGAGAAAGAGAACAATGGGAAATAAGTAAATATGTGGGATGGGGAAGCACTAGTTTGCTCTAGTTTTGCACATTGAGTCATGCAGGTGGAGATGTTGGGTAGACAGAGATATATTGGTTTTTTAATTGTGGAGCTCAGAAGAGAAGACTAGGCTGAGGGCATATAACTGGCAGGTGGTGTGGATATTAGAAGGTAAATGACACTGCTGGAGTTACCTGTGGAGGGAACGCAATGTGAGAAGAGAATGGGGCCTGAAAACAATTTATGAGAAGTGACAAATCAGGGTGAGAAAAGATGAAAGTTTCTGTCAAAAAGGTTGGAAAGGAGATCTTGGAAAGGTGGAAAGAAGAACTGGAGAGAGCGAGAGTGTGGCCTCATGGAAACCATGAGCATCCCTGCCCCTGTGCCACTCCCTAAGATGAGGGGAGAACCCCTTCTTTATTAAAATTAAATTAATTTCACCTTTGTATCCTTCTTATGCTCTTTTCCATGTTCTACTTTCCTTCATGTACTATACTGGGATGAGTATTTATGTAATTGAGTGATTCATATGTTCATTGAATATTTAATGAGCACCAACTATGTGCCAGACTGTTCTAGGATGCAGATACAGCCATATAAGACAGATAAGGCTTTTGTTTTCATGACATTGATCTTGTAGTGGAAATAATAAGGCAGGAGGCAGAGAAAGGAGTGGTCAAGTGTCAAATGCTTCTGAGAAGTTAATGATAATGAGGGACTGGATTTAACTACATGGAGCTCAATGGTGACAGTGGTATAGTGGAGACACAAACCAGATCAGAAAGGGCAAAGGAGCAAGTGATGAACCAATTGAGAAAGTAAATGTAGACAACCCTTGTGGGAAGAATGAGCAAGAAGGGTGGGAATAGAACAATGACTATATGTATCATCATACATGGAAAAATTAAGTTAAGAATGATTGGAACACAGTTGAAACATGATAGGAAAGATCCAGTTGCTAAAATAAAACTGGAAAAAAATAAGTGAATAAGAGCTGATACTGGTAGCATGATGTTTCTTAGTAGAGGGTGGAGGCGGAAACCAAGTCTCATTTGGTGAGAACTGCCATTGAGAGCAGAAGGGACTTCCTTCATCATATTAGGGTGGCAGGGATATGAGGAGGAGGAGGAGGAGATTTAAATAGCAGTGACAGAAAATGTGTTTTGGATATGAAATATGTATAATTTTATTCCCTGCCATTGACTGAGGAGCATTCGTTTTCTCAGGAAGAAAGTGAGGAGTCAATAGATGGGAAGGATAGGTGAAACCAAAACGGAGCATTCAAGAAGAGACAGTGGAAGGAGAGAAGGCTGAGGGCCAGATAAGGGATAAGTGAATTGGTATATACAAAACATTTGTGAGAAGGCATGGGTAAGGTTGAGTATAAGGGAAAGGCCATTGGAAATGCAGAAAATCAGGAAGCTCATGGACAAGGAGCTGGATGTTCCTCCAGGGTGATGCTTGTGTTGCCAGGAAGATAAGAAGATGGAGTGGGGAGGATGGCTGGCTTTACCCCGGGACTGAAAGGGGGTAACTCACTTTATCCAAAATACGATCATTTCCACACGTAATCAATATAAAAACCGCTGTGATACGTGACATTCTGTGTGTGTTCTAAGTCTTTGGAGCACCGTGTGTACCGTATTTGATCCCTGAACAAAAGTCTTGGCAGTCAGAAGGTGTAATATGTGCTGAGAGGCAAGTCACAAATACTGGCCATGGGTTGTTGACAGTGCTCCCAGTAGAGGTTCTGTATGAAACCAGCCTGCCTCAGCCCTGCAGTTGGGGCCAGGGCTTCTGTTGTCCTCTTCTACCTTAAACCTCACAGTTTACATTTCCATGGTACTTCGAAGTTCACCTTAAAGCAAGAAGCCTGGGTTTAATTACTGCTCTACTGTTGTGTCAATAGTGACTTTGGTCTTTAGGCAAAAGCCACCTTTCTCAAGCAGTGTTTGAGGCAGGTGGGGCATGTGTTTCTTTATGCTGCAGGTGGAAGGATATTGCTCTTTTATGTAGAGCAGTGCTTTAGCATATATCAGAACCACCTGGAGAGCTTGTGAAAACACAGGCCACCAGGCCCTACCCCCAGAATTTCTAATTCTTAGGGCTGGGGTGCAGTTAGAGAATTTGCATTTCTAAAAAGTTTCCAGCTGCTGGAGATGCTGCTGGTCTGGGACCACATTTTGACCCCCACTGGTTTAGAGCATGGTTTCTAAATTCTAGCCCCACCTTGGGATCACCTGGGGAATTAAAAACCCACCAGGTATGGTGGGGGTGGGGGGAGGCTTGAACATCTGGTGATTATCATGCATAGTGAGGGCTGAGAGCCTCTGAGCTAGTGTTGGGTCCCACTTGAGAAAAGCACATGGGACAATTGATTTTTTTCCATGTTCAAGCAGCAGGAGATTTTTACTTAATCTATTTGGACATTCAGTTCTCAAGAGATAGTTAATTATATATGTTTTACCAATGATATCTGTGATGCATTCCCTTATTTGTGATTATTTCTCCAGATTGTCATAGAGTGTGCTTTTCTAGTCCAGAAGGAATTGTGGCGTTTATTTAGCCAAACAATAGTAACAACAACAACAAAACAACAATAAAACCTGCCCATTTAGACAAATTTTCAATTTAAAGGGACATTTGGAAATGTGCCATATTTAATGAAAGTGACAAGGTTCATTAAGCCCCACCAGTAAGTTTCCACTTGAAAAGCTTTATAACTTCCCTGTCAGACTTGGAGGCATGGGGGGAGGGGATCTTTGTGTACTTGGAAAACACATTTCACTTTTTAAGAGTTTATATTTTGGATGGCACAGAATTTGCTTCTAGGTTGTCGACATTAGGGACCTGATAGCAACCAAGACTAAGTGTTCTGCATTGCTTTTTGTATCCAGGAAGCCATAGTTTATTTCTGGTATCTCAGTTGATTTATACTTTGCTAATTACTGCTCTACTATTGACCCATTATAGCTCCTTCTCTATAATTTTCCTCTTAACTATTCCTATAACCCAATTACATTAAAGAATCTTCAAGGGCTGTTTTCCTTTCCCCACTTTTTTCTTTTCTTTCTTTATTTTTTTTTTTAAACCTTCAATGTAACATAGTAAAACCTGTTTGTGGTTCTATTAAAGAATATGGATTTTGGAGTCTGAACACTAGGGTATAATTCCCAGTTAAAACACTTCACTTTTAGAGGAAATTATATAACTTTCCTGAGCTTTCACTTCTCATCTGTACAATTGGAATATTAAATCACCTGGCTTAACTAGTGATATCAAAAGACACAACTTCCCTATGTCACCCCGACTTTAGTGGGCATGTGTCTATCTTCCCCTTGTCCAGTCCCTTCCCCCATTTTTTTAAAATATATTTTATTGATTTTTTTACAGAGAGGAAGGAAGAGGGATAGAGAGTTGGAAACATTGATGAGAGAGAAACATTGATCAGCTGCCTCCTGCACACCCCCTACTGGGGATGTGCCCACAACCAAGATACGTATCCTTGACCACAATCGAACCTGGGACTCTTCAGTCTGCAGGCCGGTGCTCTATCCACTGAACCAAACCAGTTAGGGCTCTTCCCCCAGTTTTTGCAGAGAAAGTATGGTGGTTCCCGGGGAGCGCAAATTTGCAGCTTCCTGGTGAAGCTGCCCAAATGGCATGCCTATAATGTCTGGCCTTTCATTTGCTCCTTTCCTATTTTTAATAACTAGCTAATTACAATGGTTTCATTTTTTAAGGAGGAAAGAGGGGACAAACTAGCAGTCTCTGCTACATGGGCATTCTGCTTAGGACCTTAAAAATGTTGTTAGAATATTCGGACTTAATTCATCAAGTAATTTGGAGACAGCAATTATTTTGAGGCAAATGTGACATTATTTAGGAACACAATAAGTCTTTGTCAGTGATTGGTTGGAATGAAGACAAACTAGAAGCAGGGAGGCCAATACGTGATTATAATAGACAAAGCAAGAAGTAATGTGGAGAAAGTTTAGGTCAGCAGCAGAAGGACTAGAGAGGGGACACTTGTTTGAAAGACTAGAACCAAAATATTTGGCAACTAAATTTGCTGTGTGGATGGGCAAGGAGGTGAAAGAGACTGCCATGATTTAATCATGACTTCCCAGAATTGGGGTTTATAAGATCAAATGTCTACAGGGATTCAAGGGGTCCAGCAGAAAAGTAATTGGGCAAAATGGACTCCCACCTCCTCAACAAGAAAGCAAAGGAGGGCACCCTTCTAGATGCCTCATGTCAGGAAAGCTGCTCAGACCCCTGGAAACATGCAGCTCAGACTCTGAACACCCATGGGTGGGCTGAAGGAGAACAGCACTCCTTCTGAACCTACTGTAGCAGGAGATAAAATATTTATCAATAACCCACATTTTAAAACTCTCAAATTACTCTGTATGTAATCGGGTCTCTTTCAGCCCCCAAGATGGATAATGATCAAATAATAAAGCCAGCATTTCTAAATGCCCTGACAATAAAGAGCTAACATTATGTAATGTTTTGTGGCTTTTAAAAAATATATATTTTTATTGATTTTAGAGAGAGAGGAAGGGAGAGGGAGAGAAGATAGAAGCATCAATTAGAGAGAAACATCATTGAACAGCTGCCTCCTGCGCGCCTCCTACTGGGAATCGAGCCTGAAACTCAGGCATGTGCACTGACATGGAATCGAACCTGTGATCTCTTGGGACATGGGTCAATCCTCAACCACTGAGCCACACCAGCTGGGCTGTTTTGTAGCTTTTAAAGTATTATTTTTAAATCTATTTAATCATTTTTTGCGCTTCTCTACAAATTTTTCTGATCCTTTGTTAAGATTCCCATTTCATGTTAGAAGACTGAGAAATAGTCACATTAAGTAGCAGTCTTATAAGTGAGAAGGGGAGAGGCTGAGATCCTAATTGAGGTCTTCCTGACTCCTAATCCCAAGGCCTCTCACTCTACTGCATGCATGAGCAGGAAAATGGTCATTCTGGATGTGTGTATGTGCATGTGTGCTGTGCATTCTGGTTATTGGAAGAACCTAAGATGCTTCAAGTGATCTGAGAATCCTGATCAACTTGTCCTCTTCAGAAAAACTGCCCCTGTGTGGATGTCTCATCAATGTTCCCTGTGACAAGAGAGCTGTCTTTGCAGGTGGCATGTTGAGACCTGGTGATGTTTCCAGCTTCCTATATCACTTGTACATATTCTTTTGGTTGATGTGAAAACTCACTCCTCTTGTTACTACTGATCCTTGCAGGCCTTTCATGTTATTCCCCGAATTTACTGAGACTTCTGGGTGGCTTTATGGCCCATCTGCATTTCTTTAAACTCGTCCTACCTAAACTCACAAAGATTGTAGCTATGCTTTGAGCCTCCTGAAGAGAATTCAAACTTTGCTAAACTAGAATAAAATATATCTGGTAAGTAAAGTTATGCAGTGTACTATACTTATTGATAACATGAGAAATTAGAGAATAGTCCAATTATCTCATAATAATACTTAATATATCCTATTTATTTATCATCATGAGAAATTTATGATAGAGACCTACTCAATGGAATGCTATTCATTTAAAAATAATAGTTAGCCAGGGGATAGTCAAGGGCGGGGAAAAAAAAAGACACATATGTAATACCCTTTGTAATACTTTAAGCAATTAAAATAAAATAAAAAAATAAAAATAAAAATAATAGTTATAATGACTACATAGTCACATAAACAATATGTTACACAATAAGGGGGAGGAGGCAGTTAAGAAATTGAATGTACTCTTATCATGTGAAGCGGACCCAAATATGCCACCCAAAATATGCCATTTGGCATAATAATTGTTTTGAGCTGAAGACAATTAAGAAACAGCAAACATAGAAAGAGCTCTCTGCCCTCCCTCTATCTGTCTATAAACAAGATATAAATTTTTCTTCTCAAAGGAGTTCCCCCTCCCCTCTCCTAGACTAGCAGCAGAACAGCCCTTATCATTGGAGACAGAAAGTGGCAGTGAGATAAGTCTGCGCAAACAAATCTTACTGAAATAACTATTCTATCCCATTTGTTTCCCCATATAGTTATCTTCCCACAATTTACCACCCCCAGGGGCCCGAACCTCTTTTCCTTTATTTTGCACTTCTCTACAAATTTATCTGATCCTTTGTTAAGATGGTATATTAGACCCCGATTCTAACCACCCCTTTAAGTCACTCATTACTGAGTTCTCCAGTGTGTCTGTATGTTGCACACATAAGGAAACTCTTGTATTCTCTTATTAATCTGTCCTTTGCTAGTCTAAATTGCTGAGCCTCTAGCACTGAATCTAGGAATATAGAAGAGAAAGTCTTTCCTCCTCTACACATGTTAAATATTTTAAAAATGGAGGAAATCAAATATACCAATATGCCAACATTTGTTATGTACCATGTAGCATATTCAAACATAAAAAAAGAAGTTGTGCCCTGGCCGGCTTGGCTCAGTGGACAGAGCGTCAGCCTGTGGACTGCAGGGTCCGAGGTTCGATTCTGCCCCAGGGCACATGCCTGGATTGCGGGCTCGTTCCCCAGTGGGGGGGGGGGTGCAGGAGACAGCCAATCAATGATTCCTTCTCATCATTGATGTTTCTGTCTCTCTCTCCTTCTCCCTTCCTCTCTGAAGTCAATAAAGAAATATATTTTTTTTTAAAAAAGAAGTTGTGTCAAAGCAGCATTTTATAAACACTGTACATCAATTGAACATCAGCCTCTCAACAGTTACAAACAGATTTGATTCAGGTGTTAGTGAATAATAATATTTAAAGGGGTATGTTAATTTACTACTTCATAAATAGAACAGAACTTGAGAATGACTGAACCCATGCTTTGAAGGAGGAAATATACACAGTTTTACAAGAGAGTTAACAAAAGTATGATAAGGAGCCAGATTCTGGAGTCAGATTATTTACTATTTGCAAGGCTTTGGGCAAGTTATGTAAACTCTCTGTGCCTCAATTTTCTCTGCTTTATAATGGGAATAGCAGTAACCATCTGGTGTTGTTATTGAGGATTAACTAATACTGCCTGCATACAGTAAGTACTCAATAAAAGTTATAAAGCCTTCTTAAAAATATATTTTAAAGAAAAGTTATGAAGCATCCTAATAACAATTCTCTTTTTTTTTCCTTGTTAAGAGAATGTTGGTAATCATTAGCCACATGTGGCAAAAGAATGGCTATATCAAATGCTTGGAGACTTTATTGGCCCCTCCATCTGTTTGATTACCTAAAGTTTCTCCCTGGGTAGTATAGCCCTGATCTGGGAGCTCTGTGGTATCTCCTTTGGGTGGAAGATTAACATCATATTTGGGGTCTGAAATGAAATTGATTTCCACAAGAGGGCAGAAAAACGGACACCATGATATTTCCTATGAAACTTTGTCATATACAGTCTTTCCTGCTCTGTATCACACCTGGGGTGCCCCGACTCCTCCGACATGCAACCGGCAGCCTGTCAGGCACGAACAGTGGGTAGGATGGAAGGGCTATGGGGGAGTCAGCTGCAGAAGGCAGGAAGTATCATCATAAGGGCAACAGAATAAAACAATGGACTAGCAGTCTTCCTCTGCCACAAATGAACTTTGTGACCTTGGGTAAAGGGGTTCACTCTGACCCTTAGTTCCTCCCCAGGTAAAATGAAGGGACACAGCTGGGTAGATTCCTTTCCACACCAACATTCCATAGCCTATGCCTCTCCCAGTGACCATTTCCTCTGACAAGACAGGAAACTGTGGATCCTCATACCAGCTACTTGCTCATGTGATCCCAGGCAGGTTACAATGTCCCCCAATGCCCTTCACCATAAAGTCTGACTAAGACTCAAGACTGAATTAGTCTGGACTCGGGGTGGAAGAGCTTGCCCCCTGCTTGTGCAGGATGGGGCTCTGAGTGTACTGGTTTCATCAATGCATTATTTTTGAGAAGCCTTTGTGCTGTTCCCCCAGCTTTGCTCTTTCTCCCAGCACCCTTCTGGATTGTGCTGGCTGATCCCCCCTTTCCTTTTCAGTTCAGTTTACTTTTGGCTTTAACTTGGAACTTTGGTGATGAGAGAAAGGAGATCATATTTCTTCTAGTCAAAGCTATATTTTCAGGGCACAGCTGCCTAGACCCACTAGAAATAAAACAAGAAGAGATTGAGGTCATGGGCAAATCTTCCTCCTGGCCTAAGAAGAACCCAATGAGAATTTAGTCTCTGGAAGCTTGAGCCCAAACAGGAAGGTAGATGCTGCCTGCTGGTGTCTTACTAGCTGATGGGTAAAGGCTGAGCTCTTTCCTGGGTGCTGAATGGAGCTGCCTCCAATCCTCGTGCTACTCCCAAGTTGTCATGACTACCTGAGGGCTGGAAGAGGCCTTAATCTTTCACTCATGGAATATTGAAACTAGAGGGTCTCTGAGAGCTGCTATGCAGCGGTGACACCGAAGCCCTTTTGGTGCTGCCCTGGAAAGCTATAACACAAGTGTCTGTGTGGAACACACAGTGGGAGACTTTGTAGGTGGATTAGAGATTTTGTCATTTATATTTGTGCTTGAGAACACACACACACACACACACACACACACACACACACACGTACAGACTCACATGCAAAACAGGTGACTAGAGAATGGATGTCCTGTTTTCCAAGGCATTTACAATATTCACTCAGGGACAGAAAATAGCAGTAAGTATGAGTCTGATGATCTGGCAATAATAGCTTTGTTTATATAATATTTATTGAGCTCTTAAGGTATGCCAGACAAGGATTCTACAATTTAATGTTCACTATTATCTTATCAGGACAGAGACACTTTTATCCACATTTTATGAATGGAAAAATAGAGGCTTAGAAAATTTAAATAACTTTTCCAAACTCACAAAGCTACCAAGTGGTGAAAACAGAGTTTAAATAGAAGTTGTCAGACTATGGAGCCTGTACACCTATCCAGAAAATGGAAGTACTTCCCCACGTTAACACCATTTATTCTATGATGAATTTTATTTATTACTAGGGGCCAGTGCATGAATTCATGCACCTTGAAAGGAACTGTGGGCTGCGAGGCTGTATTAGACACAGGGGCAGGTCTGGGCCCATCCTCTGTACCCCTGCCCAGCCCCTCCCACCATGGTCCCCTTTCTGCTGGCACCACTGCTCCCATGTGCTAACAGTGCTGGCCCTGATCGCACCCGCTGATGACACAGAGTGATTGGGGCCAGTGCCAGCAGCAGGTGCAAGTGGGGCCAGCGCTGTGAGTGGATGTGAGTGGTGGCTTCCAGCCCCAATCACCCCTCAAGGATCAGGGGAAGGTGGAGAAGCAAGTGCTGTTAGTGGGTGCTAGTGGGGCCATCTCCAGCAGCAGGTACAAGAGACGGCTGCTGACCCCAATTGCCCCTCAGGAGCAGGTGGAGGTGGAGATGTCCTGAGGGGCAATCGGGTCCAGCAGGCACCGCGCACACCCACTGATGATGCAGAAAGATCAGGGCTGGCAGCAGGTGCGAGTGCTGGGTGAGCCCATGGCACATGGGAGCAAAGAATTTTCAGTAACCACCAGAGGCTTGCTCCAATGACAGCGACCAGTGCCCTGCCTTGGTTTGGGTCCCCGGCTCACCTGCTCCATCATCTCACCATGACCGATGTTCTGCTCTCTGTCACCTGCTGCTGACCCTTGCCATGTTCCACGTGCACTCCCTGGTGGTCAGCGCACATCATAATGACCGGTTGTTTGGTTGTTCTGTTGTCCCGCCATTTGGTCTATTTGCATATTAGAGTTTTGTATATATAGATAGGTTAAGAACCAGTATTTTGGAGCCTTACTGCCTGAGTTCAAATCCCAGTTCTACCATCTACTGATTGTTGTAATCTTGGGCAAGTGACCAAACCTCTGTGCATTAGTTTCCTTACCCATGAAATATGAATAATAATAATAATACCAAGCTCATGGATTGTTGTAGAATTGAGATAACACATGTAAAGTTCTTAGAACATAATAAATGCTACACCCTCTTATAATGTTAGCTATTATTAATGACAAACATTTATTGATTGCCTACTGCATGCCAGCTACTAGGTTCTAGATGTAGGCAGAGGAAAGGGACAGAACCTTCTGGTTAAAAAGATAAGTTGTGGGGAGGGGGAGATAGCTATTTAAACCAACTATGAAGTGTTATACCCACAGTGGATCACTAAGAAAGGAGTCACAGGCAGGAGGTAAAGCAGCAGAGAAAGGTTTGGGGCCAGACTTAACAGGACAAGAAAATCCTATGTACTAAGGGTTGGTACTTCATTCTGTGTAAGCAACCAAGGAGCTGGGGCATTTTAAAAATGGGTGTGGCAAATAATTTCAGAGCTTTACTAACCTTTACCTCAGCCCTATTTAACCAGAGGTAAGCATAAGGAAATATCCAACAGGAGAGGAATAGTTCTTATAAAACTTTTTTGCCATATTTTTAAAATTATGTGTGGAAGCTGATTTGTATATTTTATGCAATATAAGAAAATTCATTGTCCAAAAAAAGTACACTCCAAATCATTTTATATCCTGATCCATATGCATCTTGAAAGCTGCTCTCATTGACTCAATACATTTGGCTCTCTCTAGCATGTATGAAACATGTTCTATACATAGTAACATGGCCCATGCTGCCAGGGCTCCTCCTGACTCAGGCAAAGATGACAATGTATTCTTTTAAGAGTATGAGATAATGCATGAGGCAGTTCCCTCCTTAGGTATGCCAGAGAATGTCTCTGCTGGAGGCATAATCTCTAGGGAACAGAAATAATTTTAAGAGTCAAAGCTAGGGTTGGTTTGTTTTTAAGGCAGTAAACCCAACCTGTTCCACCAGTTCTGATCTGCATGGCTGATCAAATGACCAGCAAGACCAGCCCAGTGTTCTCTGTTGTGTGTCCAGTTCCAACACAGAGAGCTAAAGGAAGTGGAAAAACACAGGTTAAAATGAAGTAGCCATGGATGTGCACCAAGATTTAGCATAAAATGTTCATCACAGTGTTGATTGTGGTAGTAAGAATGCCCAATAATTGGTAAAGTGTTTTAAAAATATTATAGCACATCTTAACATTCAGTACTACATAGTTATTGAAAATGATGATGTGGAAGAGCATGTAATGACAACCCAAGTGGGTTGTACTATCATTATGTTTATTAAAAAAACCTTCAAAATGATGTGGACAATAAAATCTTAGTTTTGTAAAAGAAATAAAAGGCTCATTTTAATAGCTATTACCTCTAGATGGTAAGATTATAAGTGATTTTTAGTTTGCTCTTTTGCTTATATGTACAATATAATTTGTCTATTAATTCTGTGTCCATGGTTATTTAAAAACAAACAAACAAACAAGAAAATCACCATCCTTTCCCTCTTCCTGGGTGTGACCTGTAGAGGTGGTAGCCATCTCCTATTTGGCACCATGGCTGCCTTTGGACCCCTCCTGAAGTGCAAGGTCATCAAAAATGGACCAAGAATGTCAGTCAGACCAATTTGTCAATCTTCAGTGTAACTGGCAGAAGCCAGCGGCATTGACAACAGAGTGTAGAAGACATTCAGGGACCAGATGGTGATGTCCATCATGGGTTATAGAAGCAACAAGAAAACCAAGCTCATGCTGCCCAGTGGCTCTGGAAGTTCCTGCTCCACAACCTCATGGAGCTGGAAGTGCTACTGATGTGCACCATTGTGCTGAGATTGCTCACCAGCTCCTTCCAGAGCCACAAAGTTGTTGTGGAAATGTAGCCCCACTGGCTACCAGGGTCATCAATCCCACTGCTAGTCTATACAGGGAAGAAAATGAATAGATAGCTCATGTGTACTTTTCACCTGTGGTAACTAAAACCATGAATACTGCCGTCTGGCATTGTCCTCCTCAAAAGCAGAAACAAAAGCTGAGAAAATCTAGATAAAAGGAATTAAAATAACGTTTGTAGGTTACTCATTTAGTTCTCACAGAAATTCTAAAAGATGGTTGTGATTGAAACCAACAGTGTTCTACCACTGAATATGTGTGTTTCACAACATTTCCCAAGCTCCCTTGAAGTCAAGTTGATCATTTTCTGGAAGATGGAATATGAGCAGGAGTCATGTGCCCCTTGCCAACCTCCCACAGTCCTTTTTTGCTCTCTCTTCATCTACACAAGTTGTGCCCAATGAAAGGAGCCTAGATATTCAGAGAGCTGCTCAGGAAAGCCATCCATCTCCATCCAACAATGGAACAAGAAATAAACTTTTACTTCTGCTCCCAGAAAACACCAAATGGCAGGTGACATGGGTGCTGCAGGGGGGTGAGGGGGAAGGTGAGATGCTGCAGGGGCTTCCATGGAGGATGGGCAGCAGCATGCATCCTGGGCCAGTGTCAGTGCTAAGGACTGGTGAGGAGCTCAAAGCCGAGGACAAGGAGTGGATCCCTGTCACCAAGCTGGGCCTCCTGGTCAAGGACATGAAGATCAAGTCCCTGAAGGAGATCTGTCTCTTCTTCCTGACCATCAAGAACTCCGAGGTCATTGACTTTGTCCTGGGGGCATCCTTAAGGATGAGGTTTTAAAGATATGCGGAAGCAAAAGCTGACCTGCACTGGCCAGAGGACCCAGTTCAAGGCATTTGTTGTCACTGGGGACTACAATGGACATGTTGGTATGGGTATTAAGTGCTCAAAGGAAGTAGCCACTGCTATTTGTGGGCCTGGCTCAGCTCTCTATTGTCCCTTTGCAGGGAGGCTTCCAACTGAGGGAACAAGATCCACAAGCCCCACACTGTCTCTTGCGAGTTGACCGCCGCTGTGGCTCTGTGCTTGTGGCCTCATCCCAGCCCCAGGGTGTGGTCCTCTTTGGATTCCTTTTGTTTGGGGTTCTCTGCACTTCCTGGACTTAGAAGTCTATTTCTTTTACCAGGTAGAGGAAGTTTTCTGTCATTATTTCTTCAAATAGGTTTTCAATATCTTGCTCTCTCTTCTTCTGGCACCCCCATAATTCAGATGTTGGTATGCTTGAAGCAGTCCCAGAGGCTCCTTACACTATCTTCGTATTTTTGGATTCTTTTTTTATT
>NW_006287321.1:128680-140837 GCF_000327345.1 Myotis davidii | reverse complement strand
TCTTCTTTTGGAAGGTCTGGGTCTCTCTGACCCAGCTGCGGTTTGTTAGGTAATTTTCAGATTGCAAAGGGCCAGGCCTTTCATGTGCAAATACCTCTGTGTACAGCTTGGGTGGTGCAGAGTCTCAGGGGATCAACAGGGTGGAGCAAGCAGCTATGGCTGATCCTCAGTCCTACCCTAAGATGCCCCGCATCTCAGTGTCCCGGTAATTGCTGCAAGCACCTCTGAGAGAAAGCCGCCCTCGAGTTCCAACCACTGATAGACAGTCCAGTTTCTCCCCTCCCGGAACTGGAGTTCAGAGCAGTCGGGAGCTTGAGACTCCCTACCAATTGAAAAAGACAACAGTGTCCTCAGTTGCCAGCCCTTTCCACATGCACCTCTGTACCTCTGCTCTTTACTTCCGCACCTCCTCTGAGTCTCAGTGTGCTTTTCTCTTTTCTTCCAGTTAGAGAATTTCCACTCAGCCAGCCTTCCTGTGGTTTTGGATGATGTCGTTTTTCATGAAGTAACTTTTTAAATCACAAACCTATACAAGGCATAATTGGGATTCAAACCAATGCTTCTTATACTCTAAATTCACAGACTGGACAATCTCCTTATAGGGAGTTATACCTTTTTCTTTGGCTACCTGGGTGAAAATGCAAAAATGCTTCCAACACATGCTGATTTTTAGAGCTATACCTCTGAACTGATTGGTGTATATAGTAAAGCTTGAGGAGCAAAAAAAAATCACTTGGGATGCTGATTTTAAAAGTCCACTTCCAGGACCTCATTCTCATAGATTCTGATTTAGTGGCTCAGAAGAAGTGAAATGCAATCTCATTTCTAACAAGCACTAATGAATAAACGCAGCACCGCAGTTGGGGCTTATGAGGTGGTTGCTCTCAGTGGTAGGTAAATGCCATCTTTCTGGATCCCCAGCCTATGGCTCCCTCTAATCCCTGGAGAAATTCCTCTTCCTTTTGGGTCAATGTGTCAGAGAGAGCCCATCACCCACCATAGAGGCTTCAAATGACAATCACTATTTTCCTAGATCTCCATGTATGACCTGGACTCAACCTCTCAGATACACCTACTCCAGACTAGAAACCAAAGTTTGTGAAGAAGGAGGACTGAGCAGAACCACATGATAAAGTTTGTGAGACATGCGGTGAGGTTTTAGTATAGTTTTAAATATATAACCCCAAGCACAGCTCTCCTGCTTCTTGCAATTTCTGTGAGCTCCCTAAAAGCCTTTTATTTATTTATTTATTCTTAAATTTAATTTTATTGCTTAAAGTATTACAAATAGTAGTACATATGTCTCCTTTTTTCCCCCATTGACTTTCCCCCGGCTTCCCCTATCCCCCGGCACATGCCCTTACCCAACCCCCCAAGTGTCTTGTGTCCATTGGTTTTGCTTATATGCATGCATACAAGTCCTTCGGTTGATCTATTACCCACCCCCCAACACTCCCCAGCCTTCCAACTGTAATTTGACAGTCTGTTGGATGCATCTGTGCCTCTGCATCTATTTTTTTGTTCATCGGGTTATAATGTTCTTTATTATCCATAAATGAGTGAGATCAAGTGGTATTTTTCTTTCGCTGCCTGGCTTAAAACACTTAGCATAGTGCTCTCCAGTTCTATCCATGCTGCTGCAAGTGATAAGAATTCCTTCTTTTTTATAGCAGCATAGTATTCCATTGTGTAGATGTACCACAGTTTTCTAATCCACTCATCTGCTGATGGGCATTTAGGCTGTTTCCAAATCTTAGCTGTTGTAAATTGTGCTGCTATGAACATAGGAGTGTTTATATCTTTTCTGACTGGTTTCTGTTTTCTTGGGATATATTCTTAGAAGTGGTATTACTGGGTCAAATGGGAGTTCCATTTTTAACTTTTTGAGGAAACGCCATACTGTTTTCCACAATGGCTGCACTAATCTGCATTCCCACCAGCAGTGAAGGAGGGTTCCCTTTTCTTCACATCCTCTCCAGACAAAACAAAACAAAAGAAAAGAAAAAAACCTAGAACAGCCCAGCTGGTGTGCCTCAGTGATTGAGCATCAATCTATGAACCAAGAGATCATGAGTTCGATTCCCAGTCAGGGTACATGCCCAGGTTGTGGGCTTGATCCCCCAGTGGGGGTTGTGCAGGAGGCAGCCAATCAATGACTCTCTCCCTCTCACTTCCTCTCTGAAATCAATAAAAATATGTTTTTTAAAAAAACCTAGAACAAAAACAAAACAAAACAAAACAAGAAAACAATAGCAACAACAACAAAAAAAAAGAGAGAAAAGAGAAAAAAAAATTGGATAATGAAGAAAGAGAAGCGAGAGGTGTGTATGGACTTAGAGCAGGGGATCAGAAATTAGATATATAAGTAGGATAAATTTTTAATGGGGTAAAAAGAAGGAATAGGGAAAATCTAAAGGAGGAATAGGGTAAGAGAAACAGGTCAACAAAATGGGAAAAATGAGGAAGAGAATGTTGGTATAAAGGTAAAGTTGAGATAGAGTAAAATGATGCTAAAGGAAAAATGAAAATAGAATGTAGAACACTTATCCCCAAATACAAGAAAGAGAATAAAATGACACTTAAAAAAAGGTAAAATAGTAGTAGTAATAATACTGATTAAAAATAAAATATAATAATTAAAAAGGTAAAATCAAGTGAGGAAAGAGAAAAAAATTAGTTTCTCAAGTAAAAGATGTAAAAATAAAAATGTGCAGTAGTGAAGGTCATTCATTTCCTCTACTGTTCTGTTTGGCACACTTATTTCCTGTAGGTGCTCAGGACAGTATTGAAGTTCCCTTCATTCCCCTGCACCTCTGTGTTATAAGCCACAGTCCTGATTTTCAAGCAGGCAGTATTTCTTTTTTTCCTAGACTCCTTTATTTGTGTTTACAGAAGAGTCAATTTGTGATTCAGCCCCTGGGTGGCAGTTTCTGGATTGACCTCTGGGGCTATAAGTCCACTCTAGCCAGTATTTAGATTTTGTTTTCCCTGTTGCACTTAATACTGGTTTGGGAGAACGGACTGCCCCAGAGCTGGTTCTCCCTCTCTGATCCCCAGGTTCCACAGAAACAACTTTCCCCTGCGGTCTCTAAGAGTGTCCCCAATTGGGTGATCCTATGTATTAGGTTTAGTAACCAAAAGCAAGGATTTAAAGAGAAAACAAAAACCAGAGAAGTGCATGAACTCGTGACTTTTACCTTCTGGCACTGCGTGCAACTCTGTGAACGTCTCTGTTCAGTCTTTTTTCCCCCCTGGCACTAAGCAGCCTGCACACTGGTAAAATTTCAGGGTGCCTTTTTGCGCCCAGTCCAGCTATGGGCTGATTTTTAGAGTTCCCTTCTGCCAGCAGCCCTGCAGATCCCCTTCCACATTCGCGGATCACGCTAGCCCCAACGGCTGTGGATTTTGTGGGGCGCAGACTTCTCCCGAACCTCTAGATCCCTGTTCACACTTCTCTCTCCTGCCTGGATCGCAGACCTCACCTTTTCCTAGGCGAAATCTGACCTTTCCGTGAGAAGGTGTAGAGCTCATCAGAGTCTGCATATTCACCCTGCTTGAGATCCGGTGTTTCTGGGTTTGCAGCTGGTCCCTGGGTGTTGTGGTTGTAAAGACCCGGGATGTATAGGTTTCTGATAACAGCCACTCTCCCCTTCAAGATGGTGCAGTCTTTACGGCAGAGCCAGCTGCTCCGGGAGAGATTTCAGCAGCAGTGGAGGCTGCCTGGTCAGGGGATCCTGGTCCGGCAGTCCCCAACAGTTCCTTGGAGTATAGCTGTCCCACAAATATACACTCTCCGTACATCCACACACTCTCCTTTCGTTCTCTCACTCACACTATCTTGCAGTCTGCCTTCCCGTCGGCAGCCATCTTCCTCTCTCTCCCCAAAACCCTTTTAATGAATGTCATTTCAGCGTAAGTCACCAGAGTGATGGCTTGCTATTGCTTACTATTAAGAACTCTGGCTGCTTATATCATTGTGATCCAACAGCGGTACAATCCCAATCTCAAAGTTTTAAAAAAATCTGCAGTTTTTACTATTTAAACGTAGTAAAGGCTATAACTAGACTGTAACAATAATTTGTAAAGCTGCCTTTTTCTCTCCATCCACTTGCTTCATACCTTGCACACCTGCTAATGCCCCCACCCGCTCCCCTACACACCAAAGTCCTTCCCCAGGACTCCAATGAGATCCCATCTTCCTCTCCCTTACCTTTGCCTCTCAATTCTGCTGCAGAAAGCCTCTGGAGACCCTCTCTGGCAAAGGCAGATCTCTCAAGGTGGGCACTCCATGATTAATGCTGACCAGGGAAAGCAGATCCCCTTTAAGGAGCTTAGGCAACGAAATCTTGGAATTCTTATGTTGGTGCATTTTTGTCTCCACATATCCTAAACATGAGCAAGACCCCCCTCATCCATTCTTCTCTGGTTTACAGTGTCTTAGAGTGGGATTTTGCACAGAAAAACCCAGAGTTTCCAGCTAATTTTGTTGTGCTGCTTATGAGAGTCAGATAGGCAGGGAGTTAGAATACACCAAAATCAAAAGCTTGCCTCTAGCGAAGCATGAGGTATACAGACTTCATGACATACCCACTTATGCAAGAAACGCAACTTTCTTTGTATTTCTTTAACTGTATTCATATATTAGTGTCCACCCTGTTTGGTGGCAGAAACTTCAGTTAATTCAGGGTCGCCCTTCTCTCCAAGGTTGAGTCTCAGTTCCAGGAGGCTTTGGGAAGGGACAGCTGGTTCTTGGTAGCAATGCAGTAGGATGCTTAGACCCACGGCAATTTTTCTCCTCCATGGGGCTCAGGTGTGCTGGTTCTCGGTCCCACTCTGAGTGTGGAGCCTTCCCAAGTGCACTCTTTTGCTTCCCTCTGGCTACTCTTGGGCCTCTTGTTGGTGCATTTCCCTTCTCTGCTTGGAAGTGTGTGGGAATTCTATGGGGCTGCTGCGGCCCATCAGCCCAGACAGCCCACTTAACCATTTTCAGTCATTGCTCTGCTTCCCGCTCAGTGCAGGATACATTGGGGAAGCTCATTACTTTCCAACTGGAAAGTAAGAATAGACACCTTTGCCCTTGGACTCCTCAAACCTATCTGCAGTCTCTATCATCTCCCGACCTCTACTCCCAGGACGCAGCCCAGTAAGGCAGGTGCAGGATGCCTCTTCAGGCCCAGCTTTATACCACCCACTTTCCGCCCCCCAGTCCTCTGCTCCTGTCACTCCCAGGAATTGTGTAAAGCTGGTTTTGAGGGTGGGAAAAACTGGCTCAGAGTAAGTACGTATTCTTTGGAATCCTTTGTCCTGCGCCCTGTGCTCTTTCTGGTCTCCTTGTGGGTGAGGCTTTCAGAACTATAAAGGCTCCTTTCGCTCTGGCTGTGTAACTCCTGCCAGAGGCAAAGTACCCTGAGCTTGAGTGGGAGGAAGGACCATGGGGAAATCCTGGGGCCGGCTCGGGCCCCAGTGGTTACTACCTTACAATATTATTCCACCACAGAGATCTGATATGTAATGTTTGCTGAATGCTGAGGGCTTTTTATGAATTTCTAAGAACATCATGCTCCTACTCAGCTCCCCCGTTAGATAGTGATTAGATTATAAGGCTTTATAGTTCAGGTGGTTGGTATAACTGATTCCTTTGATCATGTCCATTTATTTAAGCAGCGGTTCTCAACTTGTGCTTCACGACCCTTTCACAGGGGTCGCCTAAATACATCCTGCATATCAGATATTCACATTACGATTCATAACAGTAGCAAAATTACAGCTATGAAGTAGCAACGAAAATAATTTTATTGCTGGGGGGTCACCACAACATGAGGAACTGTATTAAAGGATCACGGCATTAGGAAGGTTGAGAACCACTGATTTAAAGGCTAGTAACCCTGCCCACAGAGCCGTGCAGTAGCTTGCTGCTGCCCTCCAGTAGCTCTCCGCCTGCTGCCCTGCCCCGCTCTCCCCCCACCCCCCCACAGCTTGCTGCCCTGCCCTCTCCTGTAGCTCTCCCCTGCCCCACCCTCCTGCTGATCCATGATCGGTCATTATGCTTCACAGTGTAATGACCATTTGCATATTACATCTTTATTATATAGGATTATTTTTATCTTTATGTACCACACAAGTGCAACTTTTGTGTCCATTTGAGATTAATGGCTATAAAATGAAGTACACCATTTCCTCTTCTTGAATTTCACATAAATGGAATCATATACAGTGTATACATTTTGTGTGTCTGTATTCTTTTGCTCAGCTAATATTTGTGAGATTCAGTTATGTTGCTCTGTGTCTTTTTAAAATTACTATTTAGTATTCTATTGTATGAATAGGCCAGAATTTATTTTCCTATTATTTTGTTAATGGATATTTGTGTTGTTCCCAATTTGGGGTTATTATGGAGAAAAAAAAAAAGCTCCTATGAACATTCTTGTGCATGTCTTCTTGCAGGCTCAGGCTTCATTCTTCTTGTATATATACCTAGAGTGGGCATATTCCTAATATGCAATCATTATATTTTTAGCTTTAGTATAAAGTGAGAAATAGCTTTCTAGGAGTTATAGAAATTTGTACTTTCACCAGAAATATATGAGAATTCCAGTTACTTCACATCTTAATCAGTAATAATTTTTATCATCAGAAATTGAATTTAGCCACCCATTCTAACTGGTTATCTCATTGTGGTCTAATTTGCATTTGCCTGAGGAATAATACTATTGATCACCTTTTCATATGATTCATTATTAGCTATTAGGATAGACTTCTTTGTGAGGTGTCTGTTCAATTATTTTGCCCATTTTTATTTAGGTGTTTGCATTTTTCTTATTGATGTATAAGAATTCTTTATATATTTGGAGACAAGTCTTTTGTTGGATATGTGCATAGCAGATATTTTCTCCTAGGTTATGGCTTGCTTTTGATGAACAGAAATTCTTAATGTTACCTATGCCCAATTTACTAATTACTTATGGTTTATAATTTTTGTCTTGTTTAGTAAATCTTTCCTTAATCCAAGTTCATGAAAATATTCTCCTATGTTTCTGCTAGAAGCTTTATTATTTCACCTTCACATATAGATCTACTATCAAATTAATAATTTATGTTTGCTGTGAAGTAAAAGGCAATCTTCATTTTTTTCCATATGGATATACAATTTCTATAACACCATTTTTTAAAAGATTGTCCTTTTGCCATTGTGTTTTATTGCACATCAAATAACTGTCTATATGTGGCTATATTTCTGGATTATACAGTTTATTTTGTTGACTTATTAGTCTATCCTCAAGCCAATATTATACTTTCTGAATCCCTATAGCTTTACAGTAAATCTTGAAATTTGCTAGTGCAAGCCCTTCAACGTTTGTGCTTTTTCTTCAAGATTATCTTGGCTGAACTAGGCCATCTGCATTTCCATAAAAATATTATAAACTTCTATACAAAACTTAACTGGAATTTTGATTGGATTGCACTGAATCTGTAGATCAATTTGGGGAGAATTGATGATTTAACAATATTTTAATGGCCTAATTTAAGAGCAAGATTGCTAAATAATTCTATGTAGAATTATTATTCTGTGAATAACAAATGTCACATCTTCATTTCCAGTTTTTATCTCTTTTAATTATTTTCTTGCCTAATGTACTTACTAGCTCCTCCAACATAATGTTTAATAGAAGTGGTGATAGTGGACATCCTTGTCCTATTTCTGGCCTAAGGGGTAAGGAGTTCAGTATTTTACCATTTATTTAAGGTTAGCTGTAGCTATTTTACAAGAATAAGAAAGCTCCTTTCTAACCCTAGTGTGCTAACAGATTTTTTCACGAATGATTGTGGAATTTTGTCAAATGCGCTTTTTTGCATGTACTAAGTTGATCTGATGATTCTTGTACTTTATAAATTGGTGAATTACATTGATTATTGGGTATTAAACCACTTTCTATAGTTTATAAAACTTCATTTGATCATAATATATAATATTTATCATTTGTCACTGGATCTAGTTTGCTAAATATTTTTTTATTTGTGATTTTAATATCTATACTCTCAGATATAATGGCCTGTACCATTTCTTTCTTATAATACTCTTGGCAGTTTTTGGTATCAGGGTTGTGCTGGCCTTATAAAACTAGTTTAGAATAGTTTCGCCTTTCCTCTCTAGAAGTATATTCATTCTTCCTTGAATGTTCAGAGAAAATTTACCAACAAAGCCATCTGGGCCTGCAGGATTTTACTTATGGTGAGGGGGAATTGGGGAGAAGGAGGTTATTAATTACAGATTCTACTTCTTCAATCAATAATCAATATAAGACTATTTAATTTTTTCTATTTCCTTTGTGCCAGTTTAAATAATGTGTTTCTCAATGAATTTGCTCATTTTAACTATTTTGTAATTTTTTCTAGCATAAAGTTGTTGTATTGCCCTCTTTAAAAAATTTTAAATATTTAATATCTGCAGTTATGTCTCTCTTTTTTTTTCTTCCTGACATTGGTAATTTGTATTTTTCTCTTCTTAATCCTATGCTTGGAGAAAGATTTTATTGATATTTTCAACAAATCAATTTCTGATATTATTTCTGTTCTATTGCTACATCTATTTCAATAATTTTGCTCTTGTCTGTATTTCTTTCCCCCCAGCCCCTTCATTTGCTTTTCTTTTTCTAGCTTTTTGGGATGGAAGCTTAGATGGTTAATTTTCAAACTTTCTTCTTTTAAAGTTAAAAATTCCCCCTTCAGGCACTGCTTTGGCTGAATTCCACATTTTTTCATGTGTCATAATTATTTCTTTAATTAATACATTTATTTTTATATTTTTAAATAGGTAGCACAAGCACATGGACACACATGTACAAGTATACACAGTGAAAAGTAAGTTTCCATTTGTTTCACTTAGAACAGCGGTTCTCAACCTGTGGGTCACGACCCTTTTGGCAGTCGAACGACCCTTTCACAGGGGTCGCCTAAGACCATCCTGCATATCAGATATTTACATTACAATTCATAACAGTAGCAACATTACAGTTATGAAGTAGCAACGAAAATAATTTTATGGTTGGGTCACATGAGGAACTGTATTTAAAGGGCCAGAAGGTTGAGAACCACTGACATAGAATATGGCAGAAAACAAAAATTTCCTCAACTTAGATGGTTTAAGGGAAGATATTTTAATAAGAAGTTATTATGGGAGTGGCAATAGGACTAGGGAATCAACAAAAAATATTAAATTGTTGTTAATTTATTATCCAGAGAACATTATTATCACCTCTAGGCCTGAAGGAGCAAAATAAGGGAATAGTGTTGCTAGAAGCTAGTAAAAGCTAGAAACATGGGGATAGGGCCCTGGGTAGGTGCCACAGTTATGGGGAAGCAAGGATATAGCTGGAATCACTTCACCAAGCAAGAAGGAAGTGAGGTGAGACACATTCAGTCCACTCTCCTGTGCTTGCATTTTCTTCTTTTGCTTCTTTTTAGCTGAATCCAAGTCAGTCTTCAGGTGGTAATCCCCAGGACAGAGAATGGGTCAAAGGAAAGTGGAGATTGAGGAGATGGGAGAAACAATTGGGGGAAGCATAAAGGATGTTCAGGGAGTAAAGAATGAGGGTGAAACTATAAGATAACTTTGCCCTGAATTGTTAGGCTTGTTGTATAATGGACAGTTGTAAGAAGAGGCACTCTGATCACTGGGGAGACCAGGAGTCTGATGGCCCTCACTCCACTCCAAAGAAAAATAGGATCTGGAGGGTCACAGAGATATTGCCAAGACAGTGTATTGTACTGTTAAACTCTGTCCCAGAAGGGGATGTGTGCCACAGTGGTACACAAAATGGTACAAGAACACTGAATCACATGGTGAGAAATTTGTTCTCTTTTGAATTATCCTCCAATCCCTCTGACTAAATAGGAAGAAAGTTTTTACCTGAAAGTTGTAATAACACTCTAATAACTCAGAGTTATTGTTAAGCATCAGGATTGAGCTGGAAGTTAATAACATTGTTTGGTTTTCATGTCACTTATTTTTCGTTACTTTTCATTTATGAAAAATAAGATAAGATTGGTTTTCCACTTATAGGAATGATATAAGGCTTCTTCTAAAAATATATATTTAGGCAAAAATCAAGTCAGTTTAAAACAGATTTTTTTTTTTTTTAGTAAATAAGAGTACAGAGGTAAACAGCTGTGGCAAGCACAGTGAAAGGATAGTGGAAAACTAAGTTTGGGACACAGCTCAATATTTCTGTGAGGTGTTTATTGACATCTCCCCAAAAGTTTCTGTTTAGGATTATGGTGTCTGTAACCCTCTCTTTCTCTGATACAAAAACCATTGGCCCCTCAGGGAGACAAACCTTTACTTAGTTGTAAGGCTGAATCTTTTTCCTCAGTCAGTATCTCAGCTGCAGCACACACAGGGATATTTTTATTCCAATATCAGGGGTTGTTGGAATCTTTTTGTAGTTTTTTTTTTTGGGGGGGGGGTGTTATTTCAAGACTTATAATAATAGGCAAGTCTTTTCTTTCCATTTGATTATAAAAATACATCTTCTTCCCTCTTTGTTCTTGTCAATGATGTTTAAAACAAAAACAAACAAAATTCTCATGTTTCCTTCCCTTGTGGTCATCCCAAATATAAAAATCTAAATATTGGGCAACATGGACCGCTAAGATAGTACTGGTTTTGCTGAATATATTTCTCTTCTGTATGGTTTTTTAAAAAAGGGATAAGGGGGGTTGGCAGTTGAGGTTCTTTAGACATTATAGGCCAAAGTGGGATGACAAAAAAGCCTACTTTGGCTTTCTGTTTTGTACATGCTGATTGCTAAATAAATTATCTTAATAAGTGGCATGCAAGACCAACCCAGTTCTGAAAAAAATGAAGAAATGTGTGATAAAGCAAATATAGTAAGGTGTTAATTGTAGAATCTAGGTGGTGGATATATGTGTACACACTGTAAATTTCTTTTAAGCTTTAAATATGATTGAAAATTTTCATAGCAATAGATTGGAGGGGGGAAATCCTAACAAGACCTATTTAGCATTTTACACAGGAATATGTAGAAAACAGCACCTTCCAGGTCTCACTGCAGTTGTGATGAAATGATCTGCTTGGGACCCTCAATATGACCCAGCACATTCCTGGGCTTCATTACGTGCTGCCTGGCTGCATGATTACAAAGCCCTGGGTAGGGTTCACAGAGTCCTTCCCCTTTTACAGCCTCACTGATCCCACCACTGAGCTGTGAGGCTGGCAGGGCAGAGTCACCACTACTATTAGTCACTCTTTTTTTTTCAAATTTAAATTTGTTATTGAAATTATTAAATATGTCTCCTTTTTCCCCATTGACCTCTCTCCAGACGATCTCACCCCCCAGTACATGCCCTCACCCCCCTACTGTCTGTGTCCATTGGTTATGCTCACTAGTATATGCATGCACACAAATTCTTTGGTTGATCTCTTCTGCCCTTCTCCTTCTTCTCCCTCTGAGGTTTAACTGTCTGTTCCATGCTTCCATGTTTCTGGATCTATTTTTGTTCATCAGTTTATGTTGTTCATTATGGTTCACAAATGAATGAAATCATATGATATTTATCTTTCTCCACCTGGCTGATTTCTCTTAGCAAAATGCTCTCCAGGTCCATCCATGTTATTGCAAATGGTAAGAATTCCTTCCTTTTTACAGTAGTGTAATATTCCATTGTGTAGATGTACCACTGTTTTTTAATCCACTCATCTGCTGATGGGCACTTAGGATGCTTCAAAATCTTAGCTATTGTAAATTATGCTGCTATGAACATAGGGATGTAACATAGCTTGATATCTGGTATTGTAATCCCTCCAGTTGTTTTTCTTTCTCAAGATTGTTGCAGCTATTCGGGGTCTTTTTTTATTCCAGATGAAATGTTGGAGAGTTTTTTCTAGGTCTTTGAAGTATGCCATTGATATTTTAATGGGAATTGCATTGAATCTATAGATTGCTTTGGGTAGTATGGACATTTTAATGATGTTGATTCTTCCAATCCATGAACACAGTATATTCTTCCATTTGTTTATTTCTTCCTCTATCTCTTTTTTCAATGTCTTGTAGTTTTCTGAGTACAGGCCTTTTACCTCCTTAGTTAAGTTTACTCTTAGGTATCTTAATTTTTTTGGAGCAAAGGCAGTGTCCAGCCA
>NW_006287321.1:113226-128211 GCF_000327345.1 Myotis davidii | reverse complement strand
TTTATGTCTTCCTCTATCTCTTTTTGCACTGTCCTGTAGTTTTGTGAATACGGGTCTTTTACCTCCTTAGTTAAGTTTATTCCTAGGTATCTTAATTTTTTTTTCTTGTTGTATTAATGGTAAATGGGATTGTTTCTTTGTTGGTTTTTTTTGTTGTTGTTGTTTGTTTGTTTGTTTTGTTTCTCTGTCTGTGACTTCAGTTTTAGTGTATAAAAAAGCCATAGTTTTTTGGGTGTAACTTTGTATCTTACTACATTGCCAAATTTATTTACTAAGTCTAGTAAGTTTTTTGATGGAATCTTTAGGGTTTTCTATGTACAGTATCATGTAATCTGCAAATAATGACAGTTTCACTTCTTCTTTTCCAATTCAGATGCCTTTTATTTCTTCTTCTTCTCAGATCGCTATGGATGTCACTTTCAGTAATATGTCAAACAGGAGTGGTGAAAGTGGACATCCCTGTCTTGTTCCTGGTTTTAGCTTTCGCCCATTGAGAATAATGTTGGCTGTAGATTTGTCATACAAAGCTTTTATTATGTTGAGGTATGGTCCCTCTATTCCCACTTTGCTGAGAGTTGGGGTGAGGAAAGGGTGTTGGAGTTTGACAAATGCTTTTTCTGCATCAGTTGGTATGATTATGTGATTTTTTTCTCAATTTGTTTATGTGATGTATCACATTTATTGATTTGAGGATATTGTACCATCCTTGCATGCCCATAATGAATCCCACTTGGTCATGGTGTGCGATCTTTCTCATGTAATGATGGTTCTGATTTGCTAGTATTTTGTTGAGGGTTTTAGCATATATGTTCATCATGGATATTGGCCTGTAATTCTCTTTCTTTTTAGCGTCTTTATCTAGTTTTTGGGATTAGTGTAATGCTGGCTTCATAGAAAGGGCTTGGAAGTAAGTGTTCCTTCCTTTTGAATTTTTTGGAATAGTCTGAGGAGGATAGGTTTTAGTTCTTCTTTGAATGTTGATAAAACTCCCCTGCGAAGCTGTCTGGCCCAGGGCTTTTGTTTGCTGGAAGTTTCTGCTTCAATTTCATTGGTAGGTATCAGCCTATTCAGGTTTTTTTATTCTTTCAGATTGAGTTTTGGAAGATTGTATTATCCTAGAATACATTTATTTCATCTAGGTTGTCCAGATTATTGAAATAGAGTTGTCTGTAGTTTTTTTTTTTGTTTGTTTGTTTTTTTTGTGTGTGTGTTTTGTTTGTTTTTTTTTACAATCCTTTGTATGTCTGTTGGGTCAGTTGTTACTTTACCTCTTTCTTTTCTGATTTTGTGTATTTAGGTCCTCTCTCTTTGTTTCTTGGTGAGCCTGGCTAGACTTTCACCAATCTTGTTTATACTTTTGAAGAACCAGCTCTTGGTTTTATTGACCTTTTGCATTGCTTTTTTTTTTTCTATATGTCATTTATTTCCACTCTGATCTTTATTGTTTCCTTCCTTTTGCTTACTCTGGGCTTTAATTGTTGCTCTCTTTCTAATTTTTTAAGTTATAGGGTTGGGTTATTTATTACCATTTTTTTCTTGTTTTCTGAGGTAGGCCTGTAGAGCTATGAACTTCCCTCTCAGGACTGCTTTCACTGTGTCCCATAGATTTTGGATTGTTGTGTTTTCATTTGTTTCCAGGATGCTTTTTATTTCTGCTTTGATCTCTTTGGTAACCCAATCATTGTTTAATAGCATGCTTTGTAGCCTTCAAATATTTGATTTTTTAATTGTTTTTATTGTAGTTAATTTGTAATTTTATGCCATTGTGACCTGAGAAGATGCTTAGTATGATTTCAGTCTTCTTAAATTTGAAGAGACTTAGCCTGTGTCCTAATAAGTGGTCTATCTTTGAAAATGTTCCAGGTACACTTGAGAAGTATGTATATTCCATTGCTTTTGGGTGAAATGTTCTGAAGATGTCAATTAGTTCCATCTGGTCTAGTGAGTCCTTTAAAATTGCTGTTTCATTGTTGATTTTTTGTCTAGAAGATATATCCAGTCATGTCAATGAGGCATTAAAGTCCCCTACAATGATTGTATTGTGGTCAATCTGTCCCTCAATATCTTTCAGATTTTTTTTAATGTATTTGGGTACTCCTGTATTGGATGCATATATATTTACCAGTTATAGTCTCTTATTGTATCAATCCCTTTAGTATTATGAAGTGGTCTTCCTCATCTCTTGTTATGGCCTTCACTTTGAGGTCTATTTTGTCAGATATAAATATTGCTACCCCAGATTTTTTTTTTTTTATTTCTGTTTGCCTGAAATACTTTTCCCATATCTTCACTTTCGATCTGTGTGAGTTCTTTGTTCTGAGGTGGGTCTCTTGTAGACAGCATATATATGGGTCACGTTTTCTTATTCATTCAGCTACCCTCTGTCTTTTGATTGGAGCATTTAATACATTTATATTTAATATTATATTAATAGGTACTTGTCTGTTGCCATTTTTATTCTTTATGCCTTTGTTCCTTCTTGCCTTTCTATTTTTTTCTTTTTATAGTAGAGCTATGGTGGCTTGGTGGTAATAAACTCCCTTCACCTTTTTTTTGTCTGCAAAGCTCCTGATTTCACCTTCAATTTTTATTGATACCCTTCTGAGTATAGTATTCTTACTAGTAGATTCAGTTCCTTGCTTTGCATTACTTTGTATACTTTATTCCATTCCCTTCTGGCCTGTTTCTGTTGAGAAATCAGTTGCTAGTCTAATGGGAGATCCCTTTTATGTAACTTTCTTTCTTTCTCTGGCAGTCCTTAAGATTCTTTCTTTGTCATTAACATTTGCTATTGTAATTACAACTTGTCTTGGTGTGGGTATTTTTGGGTTCTTCTTGTTTGGGACTCTCTGTGGTTGTGTGACTTTCTTCCCCAAGTTAGGGAAGTTTTCTGTCATTATTTCTTCAAGCAGGTTTTCTAGTCCTTGCTCCTCTTCTTCACCTTCTGGCACCTCTATTATGCGGATGTTGCTTCATTTCATGTTGTCCCAAATCTCCCTTAAACTCTCCTCCTGCTTTTAAATTTTTTCTCCAATTGCTGTTCACATTGTGTATTTTTTACTACCCTGTCTTCTAACTCGCTGATTCCATCCTCCACTTCTTCTAGACTACTGTTGAAACCTTCCATTATATATTTTTTTTATTGCAGCTATGTCATTCTTTATTTCCTCTTGATTCTTACATATGTTGTTGATTTTCTCATCCATCTGGTTTAGGAACTTTATGACCCTTATTCTGAATTAATTTTTTCTCTAACATATTGCTTGCCTCCGTTTCATTTAGTTCTCCCCCCCCCTTTTTTTTCTTTTTTTGCAATTCCTCCTTTTCTTTCCTTGGGGGGTTGTTTCTTTTTCTCCCCATTGTTGCTGTCTCTTTCTTACCCTGGGCACCCTGCTTGGGGTTTGAGATGTTGATGACACTATCAAGCCAATGGTCCAGAAATTGTTAGCCCAGAGACTGGGTCTGCCTTGAGTCTCGTGCCTTTACTGTCTCTGCTCTGAGTTGTATCCCCTTCTTCCATGGATCTGGTCCCTCATTTGTCCACTTCAGATGCTCGGGGTCATGGATGCACTTGAACAGTTCCTCTGGTGTGCACCTCCCTGTGAGGACCCACAGCCCTCTGGCATGCAATTTGCTGTGTGGCCCTGGCACTCATGGCAGGGTGGCACCCTATGTCCCTCTGGCAGTGCACTTACAGCTCAGTCCTATGGTCCCTGGCTGTGCACACCAGGTTGTTCCAGGTCGCCCCAGTGGGACTGTCCCAGGGGCTGGGGTGGAAAGGGTGTGGGTTGCTCTGGGTGGCATAGTCAGAGCTCTCCTGTGACCCAGAGTGGGCATACATTGGATTACTCCAGGTCACCCTGGTAGCAAGTCCCTGGGCTCAGATTGGAGCAGGCACCAGGTGGCTCTGGGTCAGATTGGCAGCACGGTTTTGGGGCCTGGGGTGGGGGCAGAGCACAGGGGTTCCCGTGGCTTGCAATCACTATGGGGGTCCTGGAGCTGGATCATGGGATGCTGGGTCCCAGCAAGCTGGTGAGGAGGCCTGGTGTGGGAGGTCACTCTGGTGAGTGATCACTGCAGATGTCTGGGAGCCTGTCAGGAGGTACTGTGCTACTCACTGCCAGGGCATGGTGGTGGTTCCAGGCCAGTTATGTCTGGCAAGTGGCATTCTCTAGGCATCCTTTGCCCTTCCTTGTTGAAAATTGTCTTCTTAACTGTGTCTAATTTGTTAATCCTGGGTGAATGTTCTTCGATTTAGTTGCTTTTCCAGCCTGGCACCAGGAAGAGGTGTGCAACACTTCTGCCTATTCCATTTTGAAATCCCCATTAGTATCCTTATAGACAAGGAAACTAAGGCTTGGAACTAAGTAACCAATGATCCTGGGAGCTCAGCCAGATCTTCTGACACTTAGTTCTTGGCTCTTTATTCTCCACCTCTATTTCCCAATCAGAATTTCCCCCTTTTTTTCTGAGTGTTCAGGGAGACAAGAGAGGTCTGATAAATTCAGGGAATATGGTTAGACAATGTGTTGGTGATTCTAAACCACAAAAATGTTTTTCCCAAGAGTGTATTTTTAAAAGGACAAACACAGCAATAACTAAGCCAGTGACTAACTAAACCTTTAACTGTGTGATGCAGTCATAGCTGATGGAAACTGCACTGGGAGGGGGGCAGGAGTAGAGAGTTGGGAGGGCATTGCTAGCCAGTTGCAACTAACACCCTGTTAGTAATCAGCATCTCCGTGCACATATAAAGCCAGCTTTGTCCAAAACACTCCACCAGCTAGCGTTTTTCATGTGGTAGGAAAGCATTAAATTGCAGGCATATATTGTCAATTTTATTTACATTTTAAAATTTATATTTGTGAAGAAAATTCATCTTTAAGTTAATGATACTGATTTCTACCTAAATCCGACACACTTTTCCAAATCTTATTTAGCAGCAAATAATAGCTTGTCAGCTCCTCAAGAACAGATACAGAAGAGAAGGTGTCCATATTTACTATTAAATGAGAGAAAACCATCCTTCTTCTAACAGCAAAGTTGCATAATCTTATTGCTGTTTTGGCTTTGCAGATGTCCATGGGCTCTAAGTGAGAATTGAATTGTTCAAAAACAAATAGGAAATTCCAATTGGCCTGAGATCTCCCATACTACTTTAATCCAAATCTACCAGGTTTGTTGTCACAATACTGCTGACACTACAGTATGCTCTATCACAACATCAGATGGAATGCTCATTTAATTAGATTTGATCTGGAAATTTTTCTAAGGTTTCACAACCTATGGGAAAAAAACAATATATCAGCATAAAAATCTGGGATGACATTACTTTAAATATAGGTATATTAGCAAGGCCTGAGAGAGCACATAACAAAGAGTAGGGATTCCAAAAGGGAGGAGGGGAAGCATGAAGCCCCTAAAGGGACAGTGCTATGGCCTGAATGGAGGGAAATCATGCTCCCCAACCCTCTACCCTTACATGATTTTTATCAACTTGATGGAGATATAATTGACATATCATAAAATTCACCCTTTTAAAAGGCATAGTTCAATGGTATTTAGTATATCCACAGAGTTGTGCAACCATCACTCTAATTTAGTTTTTGAACATTTCATTACCATAAAAAGAAACCCTATACTCAGTAGCAGTCTCTCCACATTCTCTCTCTCCCAAGTTCCTGGCAAACATTCATCTATTTTCTGTCTCTATGGCTTTGCCTGTTTTACATATTTCATATAAATGAAATCATATAATATGTGAGCTTTTCTGATTGACTTCTTTAAGTTAGCATAATGTTTTCAAGTTTTATCCATATAGTGGCATGTACCTGTTTTTTATTCCTTTTTATTGCCAATATTAGGAGTATACCTAATATTTCTGCATTTAACTGAACATTTATGTCCTTCCCCAAGTTCGTATGTTAAAATCTTAACCCTCAATGCTATATTAAACGGTGAATTCCTTGAGAGGTAATTAGGTCATGAGGGTAACCCTTATGAATGGAATTAGTACCTTTATAAAAAGTCCCCAGTGCCAAGCCAGATAGCTCAGTTGGTTGGAGCATCCTCCCATAAACCAAAAAGGTTGCGGGTTTGATCCCTGGTCAGGGTCATATACAGGAAGCAACTGATCAATGTTTCTCTCTCACATTAATCTCTCTCTCTCTCTCTGTCTCTCTCTCTCTCCCACTCCTTATTCTCTCTCTAAAATAAATAAACATATAATCAGGTGTGGATTGAAAAAAAAGACCCTAGAGAACTTCCTCATCCCTCCCACCATGTGAGAACATGTGAGAAGACTGCTGTCTGTGAACCAGAAAGCAGTCTCTCACCAGTATCTGCCAGTGCCTTGATCTTGGACTCTCAGCCTCTAGAACTGTGGGAAGTAAATATTTGTTGTTTCAGCCACCCAGTCTATGGCATTTTGTTATAGCAGCTTGAATGGACTAATATAGTCACCTTGTTTGAATATTTATTCATTTTTTATTCATTCATCAGTTGGTGGACATGTGGCTTGTTCCTACTTCTTGGCTATTATGAATAATACAGTGAAGAGCATTTATGCATAGGCTTATTTGTGGATATATGTTTTTATTTCTCTTGGGCATATACCTAAATTTCTGCGTTATATGGTGACTTTATGGTTAACATTCCGAGGAACTGCCAGACTGTTGCCCAAAGTGGCCATACCATTTTATATTGTCATCAGCAATGTATGAGGGTTACAATTTCTCCATGTTCTTGCCAACAGTTGATATTCTTTTTATTATAGCCATCCTAATGGATATAAAATGGTATCTCACTGTTGTTTGATTTGTATTTCCCTAGTAACTACTGGTGTTGAACATCTTTTAATTTTATTGTTGAGCTGTAAGTGTTCCTTATATATTCTGAATATAAGGCTTTCCTTTCCCCTACCTCCAGATAGTAACCCTTTCCAGCTAACTCGGCAAATATAGGAAAGAGCAAGAAGATGTGAATGCTAGCACATTGAAGGTTATCTTGCCTTGTAAGGTCTTGAGGTATGTTACTTAAGTAGGGGTAGGCTGGGCCAAGGTTAACAAGAAGCATTTTGGTCTATGCAAATACTTGGAAAGGAATGAAGTTTAAGCCTCAAATATCTGCACCAGCAATACTGGAAGAGATAACATTGTCAGGAAGAGTCTGAGTCCAGAGATCCCCAATCGCCACCTGCTGCCATAAAAGTCCTATCAATCGTCACTATTCAAAATGTGGTCCTTTGACCAGAGACATATACAGTATTTGGGAGCTTGTCAAAAATACAGAATTTTCATGCCCCACTCCAGACCTACTGAATCAGAATTGTTTTAATAAGACTTCCAGTGACCTGTATGCACTTTAGAGTTTGAGACTCACTGCTGTAGGACACTTAAAATAGATTTTAAACTACATTGCATAAGGCCTGCCTGGGTACCTGTGCCAGATGGGGCTGGCTGGTACTCAAGACTGGATTGGAAAAAAACAATAATGCAGGCAAATTTATCTTCAGTGTCCCTAAACCAAGCTCCTCAATCCCAATTCTTTCCTTTTTATATTTAGGAGCCCTCTTTAAACACACACACACACACACACACACACACACACACACACACCCCAAAAAACAGTGTCTTCTCTTGGTTCTACTCCCCTTCTATAGGACAGCATGCACTGTGTAATACTCCCAATGTCATCACCTCAGAGAACAACAACATCAGTGGTGTCCACAATTTATATATTTTTTCTAATTAAGAAACGAGAAAACTTAAAACTTTTGGAGAAAAGCCCAAAGACTTTCCCAGATTCAGATCCTGAAATTACACCAGAAATTATCTTTATTATTTATATCCTATGTCTTGCATTGTGCCAAAAAATAATTGAAGAATTGAAATAAAGATAGAAGAAATATGAAAATGCCACCAAGGATAGGCTCAGTGTACCAAATATATGTCATATTGAACAATATGCTTTGCTAGAAACAGGTTGCAAATCTGGTCCTGAACTTTCTATTAGTCAATGAAAAGAGAAAAAAATATTAAGAATTACATGTTCAATGTTCAAAAGATAAAAACCAATCAGCTACTCAGAGTTGCCTGGCTATTCTTGGTATTTATATTTAAGAGAATTTTCTTCTTTAGTCTTCAGATTTCTAGGTAAGCCCACACAGACCCAAACTCATGAACCCTTAGGGTGTTGACATCATCTTGGGAAAAGGACCCTAACATGAGCATCTTGTATAAACACAGGAGTGAACTAAAGCAGGCAGGGCCTGGGACTACTCTGACATACCCACAAGCAGTTCACTGAGACCTGAAGGGTTTATAACATAAAGAAAGCGTGCCTTGTAGGTGACCACCTAGATTAGGCCCGTATAGTGAACTATCATGTTTCCCCTTCCTTCTTTTTTCTTCTTCAACTATTATTCTACTGTAGAAAATCTTAAGGTGTCTTTTCTTGGGTCCAGACCACTGGGTCAAAAGATTTATTCTCTTTTACATAATAGGGAAATCTGTCTTTGCTTTCTTAGCTCAAGTTCTCTTAGAACATTGGAAGTGGCAGGGAGTTTGGAGATCCCTAGGTTTATTCTCTAAATGTCACCAAGCCAGAAAGCCCTGGAAACCGGATGCTTCCAAGGCACAGTCATTGCACACGTTGACAATGGAGACGTGCTAGTGTCACTTATGATACTAGCAGTTGGCTGCCAAGTGGTAATGATAAAAGGGAGGGGTGCAGGCTAACTGAAAGCATGTGGGAAGCTGGAAGGGAGAACACAATGTGATATATGCAAAAGAGGATTGGTGTCATGGAAATAGTGCTAGGCTGTTGTTATCTGGGTGGCCTTGGGCATCACATTAATCTGCCTGATTTTTTCTTACCTATAATAAATAACCAAAACAGTTAAAACTGACTGGGCTATCAGCACTTTACAAAGCTATTTATGTCAAATTTTCACAACAATCCATAAGAAATTCCTGCTATTTCCTCCATTTTATAAATGAGAAAACTGAGGCACAAAGAATATCACTTGCCCAAGGCCACTCAATTGAACCCGGACAGTCTGACTCCAGAGTCTGAGCTCTGACAACTGAGAGGGTCAGGTTAGATGAATGCTACAGACTTTTTCCACCTCTGCTACTAATTTTCTCTCTTGCTAAACTGGGATACTGGTTGTAATGAGATAGCACATTAAGTGCTTACACAGTGCCTGGATCATAAGTGCTCAATAAATGCCCGCTGTTACTATTTTTCATACTTTTACTATTACCATTGCCATTTTATGAAACAAATCAGTTCTCTCATCCCCTCCACAGCTGCCCGAGTGCACAGTTAAGCCCCACTGAGCTGATTAATAGATTCAAACAATGGTCAACTCAGTCATAAAATCACACAAACCTAAAGTGATGCTGAAATGAATAGAACTTTCTGTGATGATGCAAATGCTCCATGTATGCGCCATCCCACGTGGCAGCCACTAGCAGCATGTGCCTATTGAGCTCTTGAAACAGGGCTAGTGGGACTGAGGGACTGAATGTTTCATTTATTTAATTTTATTTGCTTTAAATTTCTTATCTCAATAGCCACAGATGGCCAGTGGTTACCATGTTGGACACCTCAGGAGAAAACCTGTCTGGCAGCCAAGAACCCTTGGCGAGAAGTCACTAAAGTGTGAGGCACAAGAAAGAACTTTGGGATCCCATCTGGCCACAACTCTGTTGTGTTACATGCACTTTGAAAACTCATGGATCTCAGAATGCTAAGGCTAGATGGTTCCCTCCACCTGGTAAGCGGGGATATGTATTTTAGATTATATGTGAGCAGGGTGGTGCGGGAAAGAAGACACTTCCTCACTAGGATGCCCCCAATGGATTTTTTATGGAATTGAATTCTTTATTATTGTTAAAAATTGTTTTGGGGGTGTAGATAATTTACACCTGTGCTGTATGACAGCACTGTGATGTTCCAGTTTTCAGTTGCTCTGTTTCATGCAGAAATGAAAAAGTGATATCAAGTCATGGCTTCAATATTTAATCAGGAAAAGGATTATCAAAGTGGATGATTGAAGAATTATAGACTTGGAGGAGGATGTCTCATAGGCATGTCCATTACAAATTGATATCTTAAGGAAGCCACACATACGTATCCAGGACACAAATGTGACATTGTGCCTTGCTTTTAGGACTGACTGGTTTTGGACCAAGAGAGGAGAGGCGGTCAGCCAGGTAGTGATGGTGCCACCTTGATCCTCTGAGGATCCTGCCCATGTTTTTGTTTGTTTTTTTAAGGAAATAATTTCCTGATGATATGAGGATATTAATGAACTCATTTCATCTAGATATGTAAGCATGTGACTGCTATCCAAGTACAAATGACTAGGCCTTATATCATGTCTGGTTCTAAATATTTTGATCAATAAAGAAGTCCCTCCCATCTGCCCCACTTCTCCCAATAAGTATTGATTGAGTGAATAATTCAATGGTTGTCAAAGTGTGCAGAAATGAAACTGAAATCTAAGGAGGCTTGCTTGTGTTAGACCAATTTTAAATGATAGCTATTAAAAGAGTTTTCATATAGGAAAGGCTTTGTTTAGACTGAAATGTGAAAAGCCACCACCAGGAACACAATGGTCTTATACATAAAGAAATCTCTCTTTGCTGCCTGGAAATCACATCGGCCAGCATCTGAGTGGTGAATGCTAACACAGCAGCCTGGCCTGGCATCTGCCCTGACTCACCATCATCTGTTGAGTTCACCTCTAGAGTGCCTTGCACCAGGGCTGCAGCCTCTCAGGCTGTCTGCAAACAGATATCAGGCCATCTGCCCTCTTGCCTTCCACCCAAACACAGCTGCTGGGCCCCATCCCAGCTCTAGCCATCTGCAGGAGGAACAAAGGGCCCCCTCTCTTCACCCTCCTCCTGGGTGCCCAGGGAGACTGAGGAGTCTTGGAGTTCTCTAGGCCTAAATAAGGAAGGGAAAATGGAAGAGGCAGCCAGATCCTCTGCTAGAGGCAGGCCGTTCCTCCCTTCTGTTTATCTGAGTCAAAGAAACCCTTCATTTATGGCCTGAACATGTGTTGAGCTCTTTCAAGTGTCACATTCTGGACCAAACTCTGTGGACTCTAGGATGAGACCCAGCACTGGCCTCTAGTTCACACTCCTGTGAGGACAATGGACATCTGTATAACCAAGGTTGAAGTGAAGGGATTGTAGGAACCCAGCAGAGGGATGTTTGATTCAGGCAGAGGTGATCAGAGAAATCTTCCCAGAGAGGTGACATCCAGTCTGACATCTGGAAATGAGTCTTCCTAGGCACCAGAATGGGACAGGCTGCCCCAGCAGGCAATCTAAGCAGTCCTGCATGGTGCGGTGTGGCATATGTAGAAGGAGGTAATGAGGGGAGAGGCAGAATATAGAGGGCCTTGATACCCATCAGAGAATGGGGGTGGGCAAGTGAAAGGCTGTGGGTGTGGGAGGGTCACAGTCAGCTTTGAGATTGGGAAGATTCTCCAGATGGTAGGGAAGAGAAGGGATTTGAGGCAATAAGATTGATTAAGAACAGTCATAGTAATCCAGAGGAGAAATAATAGTGGCTGTATGAAGTGATAGTGGAAATGAAGAAATTAATTCGAGGGAAAAATCCTTACCAAATGTTAGCTCTAAACCCTCCAAACCAGTTTCCAAGTAATTCTGAAATTCCTAGTAATCTCTGTGAAAAAGGAACTCAATGCTACTCTTTTTAAATAGGAAAGAGTTTGGCCAGGGACAGCTATTGCCTAAATGGGCCTAAGAGCCACCTGGCAGCCATAAATGGCAGAAGATGGCACGTCAAGCTACTCTTAGAAAGGATACTTACCAAGAAATATGTCACTGGCTGAAATGGCTCCAGTCCAAATGGTGGCATTTACCTATAAACCACATTCCAGTTAGATGCTCAAAATCACCAGAAGAAATTACCTTTCTGAAGGCAGTTTGTTCAACTGGCTACAGTCAGCTCTAAGGTGCTTTGGCCTGATAGGGAGCAAACGATGGCAGTGGGGGGCAGCCTCACAGAAGAATGGTCCCTGGCCTGCTTCTTCCCCCTCCCTCTTCTCCATAGGTGCAGATGCTGCCCACCAGGCCCTGCATGTCAAAGGCCAAGGGACTGTTCAGTTTGTTGTTTTTTTGTTAAAGGGAAAGAAGGCCAAGGCCCTTTCTGTTCCAATGCCCTTCATTCCTGGCCTCCTTTAAAGTACATAGAGTTCAGAATATTAAGAGCATGTACAGAGAATCATAAACCAAAAAAGGGGGGAATCAAAACCTGCTCCACTTGGAAAAGCAGGGATTAAACATTAGTGACAATCTGATGTATGATAATAGCGGAAACAAAGATGTCTGGCTCCATCCCTTAGATCTATGCAATGGACTCAGTACTGCCTCTGAGAGAGAATCTGGGGCCTGGCTCACCCCTTAAAACCCCAGATTCTAATAATAAAAAATACTTCCAAAACATTTTGTTATTTGCAGAATTTGGCATTTTTAATTGACCTAACAGCTAGACTAAAACTCTTCAGCCTGTTCAAGTCACTAAAATCTCATACCATTTTTTTTCTCAGTGATGAATCTTCATTTTCATTCTGGGAAGTTCTTTTTACTTTTAACACATAAAAATTTTAAAATTACAAATGCTAAAAATAACCATGGGTAGATTTTTTTAAATCCCTTTTATTCAGTTTCTCAGCCACTCTCCTCTAACGAGTCATTTGGGTTTATTTCATAGGTTTTTAAAAAATATATACTTTCTATTTCTTTAATTCTTGCATTTCAGATCTTTTGTCATACATGTCACCCTAAATTAGACAGTATAAAAACAGTAGGAAAGCTTGTTAATTTAGCTGATTCATAATTTCTTACATAAAAGCTAACCAGCAGTCTTAGAAGACATGATAAATTAATATTATAACCTTCTAAACAGATTGTTGAGGGCCCAAGGATTATGGCTCAGTACCTTAATTGAGAAAGGTGTTTTTTTCCTGATGTTATTACTTAATATTAAGGGAGTAAAAGAGAGTATTTTTTGAAGTCAACCTTGTTTTTAAAATGTATCTATTTTCAATCCTCTATGCCTTGATTCCAAGAGCACTGATCTTTGTCAAGTTCCTTCACTTCCCTGGGTTTCAGTGTGTGTATCATGAGAGGAAAAAGTAAATGATAAGGTCTCAAAAGCTTTAGCTTTATGGTTTCCTCATTTAAGTGCTCCTTTCTTATTCTGTTTAAGAGAATCTCTACTCTTTGCTCCAGTGCAATCCCAGAGGGTCCCAATGCCAGCATTCCTTATGTCCGTGCTCCCCTTACTGTGGCCCTTGAACCACACTGCTTCAACCAGAGAACCCTACACAGTTTGCTCTCCAAGAACCCACATACTTTTATTGGCCCAGAAGGGCAAGTCACATGACTTCCCTATGCTTGTCTAGAAGTTGCTCAGTCAAAAGATTTCTCAGCATTTCTTTAACCTCATTTATTCCCTTCAAATCCCACTTTGTTCTCAGGCTCAAAATCTCAGCAGATGGTATTCTAAAAGGAAAAACATATTGTGGTATTCAGTTCTCCTCTCTTATGTCCCTCACTTTCCTGTCCTTGAAGTCTTTTTTACATCCTACCCTCTTCTAAACCTATACAAATATATATAATTTTTGAATTAGTCACCATCTCAACCACAATTATTTATTCTCCTTCCCCCCCTCCTCCCTCTTCCTCCTCCCTTCTTCTTCTTCTTCTTCTTCTTCTTCTTCTTCTTCTTCTTTGAAATATAAACTCTCAAGACAAATTCTGCAGGCAACACAGTTCTACCCCTTCAGAAAAATGCTGAGGTTTCCATTATAACAGCCATATTCATTTTCCATTAGAAACAAAACAAAAAGAAAATGCTTAGGAATTCCAAAATCCGGTATTTTGGGAGCAAAAATGGAAGCACAAAATCAAGCTATTTTAGAGGAAGAAGTGTCCTTTGAGGTGATGCAATGGAGTGTCCCCATTTTACAGATAGAAACTGTCAGTCTGCAATTGGGAAGCTGAAAATTGCATTGCCGTTGGTAGCAGAGTCAAAACCAGAAGCAGAGAAAATAGCTGCCACCCAGACCACAGCCCTCTCTGCCTCAGTTTCTTCAATTCTAGAGTGGGAAGTGCAACACAACTGTAAAGAAAGCACAGGCATATAAGAAGATGCTGAAAGGTAGATAACTTACTATGTGTAAATACTGTGAACAGCTACTGGCACAGAGCCATTGCTCTATAAATATCAGTTATTATTAGCAAAAGTACTAAAAATCAACGTTGTAAAAAAAGAATGTCCTATAGTCTCACTGAGTGGATTTTGTAAAACCTATTTCATTTTTAAATGGATTTTCTATTAAAAATATGGAGTATAGGATTTGGCCCCAAATAATGATACTGATAAATAAATTCACCTACAAAAAATCCTATCTAATAAAAGACAAACATGCAAATTGACTGAATCTCCACTATGCGAAAAGCCACGCTCACCAGCCACACCCACCAGCCAATCAGGAGTGAGTATACAAATTAACCTGACAAAGATGGTGGGTTAATTTGGATGCACAAGGTGTCCAGCGGCCTAGGTCCTGGGAACATCCTAGGGACCCAGGCAGCTCAGAGCCTGCAGGCCCCAGCGTAGGCAACGAGGGTTCTTGGTCCCAGAACACCCCTGGCCACTCCTGGCCTACTGGCCTTGGCGCCGTGGGCAGGGGGGAAACAGAAGCTTGAGCAGGGCCAGAGAGGAGCAGGGGCCCGGCTCAAGCCCCAGCAGAGGCTTGATCGGAACAGGGGAGCCCTGCCCAAGTCATGGCAGAGGCTTGAGCAGAGCTGGAGGGCCCTGCCCAAGCTGCATTGGAGGCTTGAGCAGGCCCAGAGACAGGGGCTGTGCCAGACTAAGCTTGCCAGCAGTCCTGCCTCTGCGGGTGAGCTGCAGGGGAAACACCTTTTCTGACAGCTA
>NW_006287321.1:96911-112886 GCF_000327345.1 Myotis davidii | reverse complement strand
AGTGGTCCCGGACTGTGAGCGGTTACAGGCCGGGCTCAGGATCCCCCCACCAAGTGCACGAATTTTGTGCACTGGGCCTCTAGTGTAATAATAAAAAATCTTAAAATAAAAATATCCAGTACACAATATGTTTTGTAAGGTAGATGACATTACAAGGGCATAAGGAAATCCTACATAATCTGTTCTTTTTTTTTTTTTGACCAAGTTTTATGAAATATATATATATCTTCCTCTACTTATATTCCTTAGTATTTTCCCTTTTAATTTTCCATCCTGATTGTTCTCTACTGAGAAACAAATGTAGGGCTTTCTAGAATTATAAAATGGCCATGTATTTGAAAGTAGCAGTCTGTTCTTTTTATAATGCAATAATGTTATCTGTTCATCAAACATGCAACTCTGTTTTTAGTTATATTATCTGCTCCCTTATCCCTTCCATGTTTTCATTATTAAGCAGGAATAGACAGGAGATGGTGAGAAATCTTCAAAGAGGAATGGCTTAAAATGAAAAGTTCTAGAATATCAGTATGTCAATAAACTTACAACATAATGTTCATGGAATATAAATAGAAGAAGAGTGGAGAGATAAAAATAACTAAGTTATTTGCAAAGTGGTTGAAGATGTGGTATACATTTAGAATTCCCTTTCAAATGTCAAGTTGTGAGACTATTTTAAAATGAATGGCTATTTTACATATGTATAATAATTTATATAGATCCTTAAGAATATCAGATCAATTCTGGGTAACTTTGGGCATGATTAAAGTAGTGCACTGTATATGAGTTTATTTGCTAGCTGGTCAGGTAACTTTCTCATTCATTATGAATAAAAAAAAAATTCACATACACCCAAGGAAGGACTCACACACACACACACACACACACACACACACACACTTCCAATATGGATATTTTAGCAGAAACCAGTTTTTATTTTATTTTTATTTTTTGTTAATCCTCATCCAAGGATATGTTTCCACTGATTTTGAGAGAGTGTAAAGGAGGGGGAGAGAGAGAAAGAGAGAGAGAGAGAACATCAATGTGAGAGAGACACATCGTTTGGTTGCGTCCTGCACAGACCCCAACCAGGGCCAGGATTGAGCCTGAAACCTAGGTATGTGCTCTTGATTAGAATCAAACCCTGGACCCTTCGGTCTGAGTGTCGAGGTTCTATCAGCTGAGCCAAACCAGCTAGGGCCGAACCAGTTTTTATATTAGACAGTTTTAATTTTAGGTCTTATTCAAGATTGGGTTCTCTTGAAAGTACTCTCTGAGATGAAGTTTAGTATGCAGGGTGTTCATTCAGTAGTGCCCTTGAAATTAATATTTCTGAAAATGGGGAAGGAAAGCAGGCCCCCTGACCACCTGGCAGCCTCAGCTGACCTTGCATTTTGCTCTGGAGCTAGGATGGCCATTTAAGGTATCCCACAGGAAGTCAAAAGGCTGGGCTTTTTATGTCTGCCTCCATCATTCAATGGTTATGGTGCCCCTGAAAGGGCCTACTCCTGGGTGAGGCTCCTCTCTGACACTGACGGAATCCTGAAGAGGTTGACAGCTGAAGGCTGTTTGCCAACCCAACTGCCCTGCCAGCAACAGAGGCAACAAGTCCTTCCTTTAGGAGACATCTGGTGGGCCCATCACTGAGACCACCATGGATCTGGTCCTTACTAACTATGTGCATGTTGGTCACTTTGCCTCTCTGGGTTTCAACTTTATCTTGGCTGAGATCATGCCCAGGTATAAAAATCTAAATTTTTAAAAATAAAAAATAAATTTTTATAACTTGTCTTCTATCTTGTCTTTAGCAAATGTGAAAAATAATCCTTCGTACATAAATAAAAAGATATACACATGCATACATGTGATGGAAAGTCTGTTCCTTTTGTTGAAACTGGAGTTTGGCCAGAAAGTAGAAGCAAGAGGAGAAGTGGGAGTGATTAGAAAAGAACTCCACTCATAGGCAATGCTGAAGAGCGTTAAGGTGGCCACATAATGTGTGTCTCTTGAATATAAAAAACAAAAATAATGTTGTTTTCTTAAGCCTTTAGATCTCTCTACAATATCATGAGTTCTCTCTGTGAATTGGCCCAATGGTAGGAACATTACAATGTACCCTTCTCATTTCTTCCTTTATCAACCAGCCCACAGGATCTTCCACCTCCTCCCCAGCTAGATTTTTCAAGACTCGTGTGGGCATCTGCAGTGTGGAATCCAGATGGCAATTTTCTTGACTGCCTATTCTACTTAGCCTATCTTCAAGAAACTCTCCCAAAGAGTATGTTGCATGTAGGATCAGGATAAGAAAGTAATGGATTCAAGTTATCTGAGAACACAGTACCCCAATTACCAGGTGATGTGAAGACAATTTAAAGACAAAACTTTGTGCAGAGACTTTCAAGGGTCTATTGATGGGTAAAATATGCAACATGGTGAAACATATCCAGAAAATAGGTCTCTGATTCTCTATTTGAGTGTAGAAAGGATCAGCTATTTGTAAGTAGTGGCTGATTGGTTGGGGAAAGTGCTTTGATGTCTAGTAGAACTTACCATTTTCTAGACTTTGGGGCATATCTTTGCCTCATGGTTAGAATCTCAGGATATATTAACTTGGTTGTTAATTTTTGGTAGCTAGGAGAAAATGGTTAGGGCAGCATGCATGGTGAAAGGAAGGACTCTGGGGTGAAGAAAGATAGAGTGCTCTATGGGTTTTCAAATGCCAGTCTACAATCTGGGATCAAGCTGGATGCTTCAGAATTACTTGGGGAGTTTGTTAAAAATAGAGATTTCTGAAACCCATTCTCAGAAATGTTGATATAGTAACAAAGTCTCCTGTTCAATTCTGATATGCAGTTGGCAGTAGACTATAACACATTATTATTGGAATTCACCTATTATTCAAATATATGGTTGTTAAGTATCATCCATGGAAAAGTTGCTCAGCTAAGTTCTGTGATATATATATATATATATGCTGTACACTGCCTTGGATCCCTTGAACATAAATAAGCAGAGGACTAGATAGGCAAGTAGATGACAGAGTTATTCTCAGGCATAAGTTTATAGTACAGGAGGATGGAGAGAACAGAATGGAACTATGGTGCCAGGGGAAAATAAGCAGATGTTTTAAACCAAGTAAAAAAAAAAAAAAAGATTGAATTTCCCAGGAATGGTCCCTGGTTCAGATGTTCAAGGGTTAAAGAAGAAAACTATTAATTTCAATATAATAACTTCTTAGAAAATTCAGTGAAATCATGTATATAGTACTTACCATAGTATGTGAAAATCATCAATAAATGGATGAAATTAAAATTGCAGAAGATTTAAAGGGCTATGGGCAAATACCTTTTTTCAAAAATATCTCTCCCTGGTTACCCACCACAGTGCTTATAATTTTTTTAGTGAGTTTTGAAGTCTTACTGGAAAAGACTTTTATTGAAGAAACTATTTTGAAAGTCTCATACTTTAAATTTTTAATAGTCTAGAAAGAAGAAGCAAAACAGGGGACACATGAGAGGACAGAAGCCAGAAGTGGGGTTAAAGTGGTGTCAGAGGCTAAATTTCATATACCTGGCATTCTTATTGTAGAAGCCACCCTCCTGAAGTGGTCAGCAGTCCAAGGCAGGTTGTATGGCCTATGTGATCATTCGGAGCCTGGGCCCTCCACCTAATGGTTCCTTCTTCCTCTCAGCAGCTGGCAGATGGGGAAGAGACTATAGGGAAGGTTCTTACCCACTTGCGTCTTTACCAAGCTCTTAAGCTCACATTCCTTTGGTGAGAATCAATCATTTGGCCCATCTAGACATAAGTGGGTGGCGGGAGAGGGTAGGCTGGGAAATGTAACCCCTGGCTACACAGGAGGACTCAGGACTGGAGAGGAGTCAGAAACAGAGACACACATTCATGAAGAGGAGTCAGAAACAAAGACAAATAGGCTTGGCCAACAAGAGAAAGGCCAAAGTCAAGAAATAGGCCGAAACCGGTTTGGCTCAGTGGATAGAGCCTCGGCCTGCGGACTGAAAGGTCCCAGGTTCGATTCCGGTCAAGGGCATGTACCTGGGTTGCAGGCACATCCCCAGTGGGAGATGTGCAGGAGGCAACTGATTGATGTTTCTCTCTCATCGATGTTTCTAACTCTCTATCTCTCCCCTTTCCTCTCTGTAAAAAATCAATAAAATATATCTTTTTTTAAAAAAAGAAATAGGTCAATGTATAAATGCCCCTCAATTAAACAAACTTTTACAGGGAGAAGAAAAAGGTGTTAAGCCAGGGAGAGAAGAGGAGAAGGGAAAGCATTTGGGGAGCTTATAATGCATTGAATGACAGCAGAAGCCTTGGCTGAAAAGATGAGAAATTATGCTATAAAACATTATCCAGATGGAAATCTGGTCTTTAGAGCTTTGACAAACATGGTGAGCTGGCCACCAAGTGTTCATGTTTCCCCTGGCCAGCCACAGGCCACATTTCACAGCCTCCACATCCCTTACATGTAGATGGATTGTGTGATTGGTTCTTACTAATAGAATGTAGCAGAAGACTTTTGTAAAAGCTAAAGTGAGCCAAAGGGCCAAGAAGCACATATATCTTCATTAGAGCCTCATTCACCATCTGCCATTGCTAAGAATATACAGCAAAAGAAAAAGCCATAAGGTGAAAGGGGTCTGGCCTCTGAATGTTCACATTGAAGGCCATATAGCCTAGGGTCGATCTCAATATAAATGAGAAAGAAAATTTAAGTATCTGAGATTTCAAACTTCATCTGGGTCAGCAACAAGCTTTACTTACCACAATAAAGGTCAAAAAAGGTCTGTGTGGAGCAGAGCCAATTCAAGAATCAAGGTTATGAGACCTTGAATTTCTCTCCTCCACAAATAAAAGATCGAAGGCTGGCAAATACAGCTATTCCTCAGACTCTTACTTTGGGGGATTTATTTCTCTTCCTTAAGACCTCCATCTGTTATCTTCTAAATGACTTTTATTCTAGATAAAAATGTTGGAGGATAGAAAGGACACCGGTGTTTAGCTTCACTTTTTGGGGAGGGGGTAAAGTAACAATCAAATAAATAGGTGAAAGTTTAGTTGTAAAGAGGACCATGAGAACATTATTGTGTCTCTGACCTTTGGGTGTGCTAGGGCAGGCAGTTCTTTAGTTTGACCTAATCATTGATGGGCTGTAGGTGGGCAAAGCTGGGCCCACCTTCTATTTGGAAGAAGGTACTAGAGAAAAGTTGAGTTATTCTGCATAAAAGTGTAAGGAAGAGAGTTGAAAAAAGGAAGAAAGGTGGAAAGAGAGAATGACCTTCCACTTCAGGGACATTTATTGAGCTCCTAATATGTGCCAAGCTCTATTCTAGGACATGAGAACAAGCCGTGCACAAAATGGACAAGGCTCTGGGAACTCACAAGCTAGGGAAGTGACAATAAGTAACTGAACAGATAAATGAGAAAATCCAGGGGATGCCATGGTGAAGGAGGCTCCGTATTTGAGAATGGATGTCACCTTAAAGAGGCAGTACTGGAGCTGAGACTATTCCCATCCAGAATTTGCAAGTATCTTAGAGCAAAGTGCCTCCAGTGCATGCAGGTTACAGACCAATCCTGTACTCCTTGTCCTGCTAATTCTCTCCCTCTTTGCTGCAATGATGTAACGTTATTTTTCAATGGACAATAAACATGTATTGTATGCTATGGATAAATATTTGCTGCTTCCTGGGGTCCCCAGAGAAAAGGCAGTGAACTGCTGGATTTAAATAATTTGATCTCACGCTTACCTACAGGCAGAAGAATAAAGCTTACTACAAGACCCCTTAGACTCCTCAGCTATCCTGAGGGGAAGATGCTCTCCACCCTCCCCGAAGTGAAGAAGTGTGAGGATTTTCTTCCCAGTGGGCCAAAGGTGACTTCCTGGTGAAGCTCGCAGTGCAAATGCACCAGCTCTGCCCTAAGCAACTGCTGAGCCCTGCCAAACGGCTGCCTGGAGAGTCGAGAGGGAAAGAAAAGAAGGAGCTCCATCTAGTGTTGTTACAAAATCAGATCTAAAGCGTCCCCAAAGAATTCTCAGGTGACAAAGGCACCCTACTGAGAGATACAGACAACAAAATAGTAGTTACCAAGGGGGAAGGGGGTGGAGGGAGGGCAAAATGGGTAAAGGTGGTCAATTAGATTGGAACAGAAGCAAACCAGACTTTTGATGGTGAGCTTGCAATGGGGTATTTAGATATTGAATTACAGTGTTGTAATCTGAAATTTATATAATTAACCACTGCTACATCAATAATATATATGTTTTAAACATAACCAAAAAAAAAAAAACCCCAAAACACAGCACTGATGAGCTGTGGGAGTTGAGGGCAAAGTAGGAGCTGGACTTCACTTTTGGCTGGGAAATGCCTGGGGAAGGGAAAGATTAAGTTGTTTTAAAATGTTCCTTATCGGTGACTGCATATAAAATGTTTTCTCCTAGAAGGGCAAACCCCACCACTATCCTCAGGTTCAGTCATTATAAAGTTAAGGTCTGAGGACTTGAGAATCCAGAGAAATTTGGAAACATACATAAAGTGGGCCCTGGACACATCTGACTTTTGGAGCCTTTGTACACCTATGTAAAACTGATGCGTCATAGGTTTGCATATCTTTGACTTTAGCAAATAATGACAAACTGTTTTCCAAAGTGAGATATCATGATTTACTCTCTCACCAACACTATATGAGAGTTCCTTTTGCTCTTACTGTCTCCAAATCTTCATTTCTGTCATTCTGATGGGTGTGGCTGTGATATTTTATAGAGTTTTAATTTACACTTTTCTAGTTGGTGGTGAAATCATGCATATATTTTTTGGCTATTTGGATATCCTTCTTTGTAAATTATGTGCTCAAGTTTGTTGGCCATTTTTCCATGATCTCTCTTTTTTTAAAATTATTTTTACTTTATAATATATTTTCATGTCCTGGAGAGCTAGTCCTCTCACCTTATTCTTCAAGTGTCTTGGCCTTTGTTAAGGCTTTGTATTTCCACATAAAATTTAGGAACACGGAATTACATTAAACCTGTAGGCTACTGGAGAAGAATTGACATCTTTATAACACTAAGTATGCAATCAATGAACATAGCTTACTTTCTATTTATATAGCTTTCTTTCATTTCTCTCAATAACACTTTATCATATTCCATAAGAGGTCTTGGACATCTGTTGTTAGACTAATTTCTTATTTTTATCCTTTATGCCTCTATAAATGTACTTTTTTACATAAAAAAATAGACTTTTTGTTAGAGCATTGTGGAAACCACGCCAGAGTTGTCAGACAGCCAAGGCCACTCAGAGTGTAAAAGTCTCTCTTGATAGTATGCTGAATGGCCAAGTCCACTCTGAATGCATCTGCAAGGCCAACACTATATGAGGGTACTCTGTGCCCTTCTATAACCCAAATGATTGATGTCACTGTCGGCAACTAGCCTTCTTTGTCTCTGGAGTAATATACAGGTTACTGACAAGCTAGTCTGCTGAAATGTGAGAAGTGTGCTGGAGAGATGGAGCTGAGAGTTGGTACTGCTACAATATACGGCTAAGAGCTCATAGAAAGCTCATATATAGCTATCATGTTAACCAGCTAGCATGCTGGGCAAGAGAGACAAGAGAAACTGCTGAGCCAGGAAGCTCAGATACTGCTATAATGTAAGGCGGTGAGTTTAGAGGCAGCATGCAGCTGCTCTGATAATAGCTGTGGGTACAGAGAATAATGCTGCTTTGTAGGAAAGATATGTATTTACCAGCCAGTGTCCGGCTGCCTGCCTATATAGGACTGCTGTGAAAGATTGTGTTGTCTGGTGGCTATATGGCCATTGGCTTCTGCAATAAAGAGTTATTCTTATATACCCACAACTTCTCATGGCTTTCCATTTACCACCTGGTTTCCTTTAGCTTTTGCTCTTACTGTCTCCAAATCTTCATTTCTGTCATTCTGATGGGTGTGGCTGTGATATTTTATAGAGTTTTAACTTACATTTTTCTAGTTGGTGGTGAAGGCAGCGGGGCTTGGACCCAACACCTGCAACTAGTGAGCAGAAAACAAAGAAGGGACTCAGAATAAGTTCCCAACAGTGCAGGGTTCAAGAAGGAACCTGCCCTGGTGTAGTCAGGAAGAATATATGGACTCAGAACAACTCAGAGCACCAGAGCTGAGCAGAGCTCTGGCTGTCTCTGACAAGCAGTTTCTGCTTCATAGCAAAATTGAGCAGAAAGTGCAGAGAGTTTTCACAGGCACAGCCTCTCCTATTGTCAGCATCCCCTATCAGAGTGGTACATTAGTTACAATTGATGAACACACATTGACATATCTCTATCACCCAAAGTCCAGAATTTACATTAGGGTTTACTCTTAATGTGTATTTTGACACATGTGTTGACGTGTATTTGTATCCACCATTGTAGTATCATACAGAGTAGTTTCACTGCCCTAAAATCCTTTGTGCTCCTCCTTAATCCCTGGCAGCCACTGATCCTTTTTCTATCTCTATAGTTTTGCGTTTTTCAAAATGTCATATAGTTTGATATTCTTAAAAGGCAACTGGTAGCCTTTTCAGATTGCTTCTCTAATTAATAACATTAATTTAGGAGAGATCTAAGATGGCGACCGACAGGACAGCAGTGAGGAAGAGAGTGTGAGTGAGGGAGGGAGTGCATGGACGTGTAGGGCGTGTGTGTGTGTGTGTGTGTGTGTGTGTGTGTGTGTGTGTGTGACAGTTATATTCTGCAGGACTGTTGGGGGCTGGTGGACCAGGCTCCCCTAGCCGGGCAGCCTCTGCTACCACTGCAATGTCTCCCAGGGCAGCCGGCTCTGCCACAGAGACCACATCATCTTGAAGGGGAGAGTAGCTGTGACTGGGAGCCCAGCATTACCTCCGCCTGGGGAGACCTCTGACACCACCCAGGACCCTACAGCCACACTGGCCAGAGACCTGCTGCAAACCCACAAATACCAAGACCCCAGCCTCCATGGCTGTGGGCTCCTAAGGAGTTTGTCTAGGGGGAGACAAAATAGTGGCCAAATAAGCAGATGTGTCCTGCACCTTCTCAAGAAGATGACAGAAGAAACAACTAAATCAAATAACATCCACCCGGAATTAGTGAGGCAATCCACGGCTGAAAAGGATGGGGAATGCCTGGAGAATGGTAGGATTAGGAATCTGGGCTGGAAAGAGAGAGAGATGCATACAACAGGGTCTAGAGCAGTGGTTCTCAACCTTCCTAATGCCGCGACCCTTTAATACAGTTCCTCATGTTGTGGTGACTCCCAACCATAAAATTATTTTCTTTGTTACTTCATAACTGTAATTTGCTACTGTTATGAATCATAATGTAAATATCTGATATGCAGGATGTATTTTCACTGTTACAAATTGAACATAATTAAAGCATAGTGATTAATCACAAAAACAATAAGTAATTATATGTGTGTTTTCAGATGGCCTTAGGTGGCCCCTGTGAAAGGGTTGTTCGACCCCCAAAGGGTTCGCAACCCACAGGTTGAGAACCGCTGGTCTAGAGGGTTGGAAGGAAACTGCGCTGCACCAAGTCCATGTCCCTTGGGGACACACGTAACACTTGACTGTGGAAGGGGGACCACAGGGATGCTGGCAGCCAGGGACTCTAAATCTGGGTCCACAGCCATGGGAGGCTGCCCCCAGAAAGGCAGCCTGAAGTGCTGCACCAGCCTCACAGTGCCAGAGGAAGAGAGATGCGCAGCGGCACGGTTGCTTTGTCTTTATATTTTCCTTGCTTTTACTCAAGAAACCCAGCACATAAGACCTTTCAATTACAAACACTCACAGAGGCTGCGGTGCAGGGGAAGATGGTTTTGTGGAAGTTGGGGAGAAAAATAGGAAAAGCCGACCAGAAACCCAGCTCTGGACAGTCTGGTCCCTTCAACCATAAACAGCCATTTTCATCCTGAAGACCAGCTTCCTTCTAGTAGTGCAGCTGCACCCAGCCTTGAGCTCTGCAGGGAAACAAGGATTCTGAATACCCCATGGAGCCCTTGAGGAAGGGGTTGAGAGGCTATTTGGTCCTGGAAACCAATACAGCAACACCGCCATCTAGAGCTCATGTCAGAAATAAACACTTGTGTAAATAAGACTGAAATCAGGCAGAAAAACAAAAACACTACTTCACTTTTTTTATGTTTTAATCTTTTACTAAAGAAATTATTTTTTTTCTTTTTTCTTTATTTTATTATTATAACTTTTTATTTTTCTTTGGACTAGTGTTCTACATCCTATTTTTACGTTTTATCATTATTTTACTTTATTTCATTTTTTTCTATTTTGCCAACCTTTTCTTCCTTACTTCTCCCTTTTTCATACTTTTTCTCATCTCAGGTTCCTGCTTTAGTTTTTTTCTCTTTCTTTTTACTCCTTGTTAAAAATTGATCTTTTTTTTATCTGCTTTGCTATTATAGTAGTTTCTGTTGGCTTACTCATATATCTAATTTCCTCTCCCTTGCTCCAAGTTCATGCACCCTTCTCTTTTCTCTTTCTTTGCTAACCAATTTTTTTCTTGTTGTTGTTTGTTTGATTGCATGTTTGTTATTATTTTTATTTTATGCTTTTATTTTCCTCTCCTCGCTTGCTCTATTTTTCTAATAATAGGTTAATTAATTTCACTCACAAAACCCAAGTCTATCTGCTCTCTACTCTATTCTCCTTTTCCAACAAATAGATGCATATATAGATAAGTAGGTTAAAGGGGGGATGTTATATATTTTTAACATATAGATATGTAATTATTATTTTTAGGAACTATTTTCATTTATTTTTTTTCATTTTATTTTATTGAGTATTTTATTTTTTACTTTTCATCTTATAAACTCATTTTCTTTCTACCTACTCTATACTGAATTGTGGCCATTCCCACATTCATTCAATTCCTTGACCTTCCCTTCTGGAAATAAGTTTTGCCCTTCAGATTCAGTTCCCCCGCCTTTTTACTGGCTGTTTGTTGTTTGCATTTTTTGGTTTATTTGTTGGTTGTGTGGAGTTTTATCCCCATATACAGATATTTTCCTCCTTCTTTTTTTCCCTTTCTCTCTTACCTTTTTCCTTTTCTCAATATAATTTTTGCACTCTTTTCTCTCCCCTAATTCACTTATCTCTGGTGGTCACCTTTATTTGGAGTTATCAGTATCATGAATACATTCGTGTTTTGTTCCCTCTGTGTCATGTCTTGTTGAGTTGTATTTTGTGCCTTTTGGTCAACATGTTAGAGAGTGAGTCACGTAACTGGACATGCTGAGAGGAGCAAAAATGGGGAGATAAATAAACAGCCCCCATGCAAAAGAAAAGGAGGAATCATCAGAAAAGGAAGAAAACAAAATGGGGGCAAGCAATATGATAGAGAAAGAATTCAGAGCAATGGTCATAAGGATGCTGGAAAGGATGGAAGTCAAAGTCAACAACATATGAAAGAATCAAGAAGAAATGAAAAGGAATCAGGAGGAAATGTAGAATGACATAGCTGCAATAAAGAGCACAATAGAAAGTATCAACAGTACACTAGAAGAAGCTGAAAACTGCATCAGCAAGCTAGAAGACAAAGTAGGAAAAAATAAAAGCAGAGCAGCAACTGATAAAAAACTTAAAAAGTATGAGGAGAGCCTAAGGGAGCTTTGGGACAACACAAAATGAAACAACATCTGCATAATAAGGGTTCCAGAAGGAAAGGAAACTGAGCAAGGAATAGAAAACCTGTTTGAAGAAATAGTGACAGAAAACTTCCCTGACTTTGGGGGGGGGACGGCGGAGGAAACTCATACAAATCCAAGAAGCTCACAAAGTCCCATACAAGATGAACTCAAAAGACCAATACTAAGACACATCATACTTAAATTGGCAAACATCAATAACAAAGTAAGAACCTTAAAGACTGTCATAGAGAGAAAGAAATTTACCTATAAGGGACCTCCCATTAGACTGTCAACTGATTTCTCAACAGAAACACATCAGGTCAGAAGGAAATGGAATGAAATATACAAAGTGTTGCAAAACAACGGACTGAATACAAGAATACTATACCCTGCAAGGCTATCACTCAAAATTGAAGGTGAAATTAGGAGCTTCACAGACAAAAAAGGACTAACAGAGTTTATTACCACCAAGCCAGCAATGCAAAAAAATGCTAAAGGGACTGATGTGAAAAGAAGAAATAGGAAGGGAAGAAGGAACACAGACATAAAGAATAAAAATGGTGATAAGCAAGTACCTATCAATAATAACCTTAAAAGTAAATGAATTAAATGCTGCAATCAAAAGGCATAGGGTAACTTAATGGATAAGAAAAAATGACCCACATGTTTGCTGTCTACAAGAGACCCACCTCACAGCAAAGGACTCACACAGATTGAAAGTGAAGGGATGGAAAAAAATTTTCAGGCAAATAGTAATAAAAAAAAAAAGCTGGGGCAGCAATTCTTATATCTGACAAATTAGACCTCAAAGTGAAGGTCATAACAAGAGATAAGGAAGGCCACTTCATAATACTAACAGGAGAAATTCAATAAGAGGGTATAACTCTGGTAAACATATATGAACCCAATACAGGAGCACCCAAATGCATAAGAAAACTTCTGGAAGATATCAAGAGAGAGATCAACAGCAACACAGTCATAGAAGGGGACTTTAATACCCCATTGACACCACTGGATAAATCCTCTAAACAAAAAATCAGCAAAGAAACATCAATCATACATGACTCACTATATCAGATGGAATGAATTGACATCTTCAGAATATTTCACCCCAAAACTACAGAATATACATTCTTCTCAAGTGCACGTGGGACATTTTCAAAGATAGACCACATATTGGAAAACAGGCAAAGTCTCTTCAAATTCAAGAAGATAGAAATCATATCAAGCATCTTCTCAGATCACACTAGCATAAAATTAGACATCAACTACAATAAAAACAATGAAAAAATCAAACACTTGGAGGCTAAACAATCATTGTGTAACCAAGGAGATCAAAGAAGAAATAAAAAATATCCTGGTAATAAATGACAATAAAAACACAACAATCCAAAATCTATGGGACACAGTGAAAGCAGTCCTGATAGGGAAGTTCATAGATCTACAGGCCTACCTCAAAAAACAAGAAAAAATTATAATAAATTATTTAACCCCACAACTCAAAGAATTAGAAAGAGAGCAACAAGAAAAGCTCAGAGTGAGCAGAAGGAAGGAAATAATAAAGATCAGAACAGAAATAAATAGCATAGAGACAAAAAAAATCAATACAAAAGATCAATAAAACCTAGAGCTGGTACCTTGAAAAAATAAACAAGATTGATGAACCTCTAGCCAGGCTCACCAGAAAGCAAAGAGAAAGAACCCAAATAAACAAAATTAGAAATGAAAGAGGTGAAGTAACAACCAACCCCACCAAAATACAAAGGATTATGAAAAGAATACTATGAACAACTCTATTCCAACAAACTGGACAATGTAGACAAAATGAAAATAATTTTAGAAAAAACTACAAGCTTCTAAAACTCAATCGGCATGAATTAAAAAAACCTGAATAGCTTGATAACTACTGAAGAAATTGAAGCAGTAATCATAAATATTTCAGCAAACAAAAGCCCTGGTCCGGAAGGCTATACAGGGGAGTTCTACGAAACATTCAAAGAAGAACTAGAACCTATCCTCCTCAGACTATTCCAAAAAATTCAAGAGGAAGACACACTTCCATCCTCTTTCTATGAAGCCAGCATTACCCTAATTTCAAAATTAGATAAAAACACCACAAAGAAAGACACCACTACCGGCCAATATCCTTGATGAACATAGATTCTAAAATCCTTAACAAAATTCTAGAAAATAGGATCCAGCATTACATTAGAAAGATCATATACCATGGCCAAGTGGGATTTATTCTGGGGATGCAAGGATGATACAATATCAGCACATCAATAAATGTGATATATCAATAAACAAATTGAGTGACAAAAATCACATTATCATATCAATTGATTCAGAAAGAGCATTTGCCAAAATCCAACGCCCTTTGTTGATAAAAACTCTCAGCAATGTGAGAATAGAGGGATCATATCTCAACATAATAAAAGCCTTATATGACAAACCTACAGCCAATATCATACTCAATGGGCAAAAACTAAAACCATTTCCCCTAAGAACAGGAACAAGACAGGGATGTCCACTTTTACCACTCCTGTTCAACATAGTACTGGAAGTGCTAGCCATAGTGATCAGAAATGAAGAAGAAATAAAAGGCATCCAAATTGAAAAAAAAAAAGAAGTAAGGACTAGAGACTTTCAGTTTCAGCAATTGGATCCTAAGACACACTACAGTACAGAAGACTGGGATCTTAAGCCAGCCAAAGGAACACTTCACTTTTTCATTTTTATTTTATTTTATTTCTTTTTTATTACTTTGTTATCCCTTTTTTTCTGTTTTCTTTGTTTTCCTGTTTTTTGTTTGTTGCTTTATTTTCTATTTCTTTTCACATTATTTTTCCATCACTCTTTTTTATTTTTTTTTATTTGCTACTTTATACCATTTTTGAAATCAATTTTTTTGTAAATTTATTATTTTTTTTCTCGTTCTCTTTCCTCTTATCCACTCATCCCCTTTCTCCTTCCTCTATACTGAATTGAGATCCTCCCCATATTCATCCAACTCTTAACCTTATCTTCTATATGTAAGCTCAGCATCTACAGATTCTGGCCCCACCCTCTTGATGGGGGTTTGGTGTTTGTATTTTTTTTCTTTTTTTAAATTATATTATTATTATTATTGTTTGTTTGTTTGTTTTGCTTGTTTATGTATTGGTTCTGTGGTGTTTTCCCCATATATGTATAATCTCCTTTTCTTCCTTCTTCTTTTCTTGCTTATCTTTTTTGCTCTCTTCAATATCATTTATGCTCTCTTTTCTCACCCCTAGTTCTTTTTTCTCAGGTGGTCACTTGTAGGGTTATTGTTGTCGTGAGTACATTCGTGCTTTGGTCCCTTTGTGTTGTGTCTTGTCGAGGTGAATTTTATCCTGTCTGGCCACGTGCTAGAGAGTGAGCCTCATAACCAGACACCTGGAGAGGAAACTCCATCCACAAATGGATCAATAACACCCCAGACCCAACTACAGAGGCAGGAAGAAGGCGGCAGTGAGGGAGAGAGCGTGAGTCAGTGAGGGACCTAAAGAGGAGTGTGTGGTCATGTGGGATGTGTGTGTGTGTATGTGAGTGAGGCACAGATAGATCCCGCAGGGCCTTTGGGGTCAGGCTAAAAGGGCTCGCCTAACTAGGCTGCTCAACGCCTTAGTCCAGGGCACAGCAACCACACAAGCAGCAGCCACATGAGCAGCCTGATCCTGTCCAAGGAGCAGCAGCCCCATGAGCAGCCTGCCCCAGGCCCAAGAGCAGAAACCTCACGTGGCAGGCCCCTCTCCAAGGAGCAGCAGCTGTCAGTTGTGTGAGTGGCCAGCTCCCTTGTCTGAGGAGCAGCAACCACACGAGCAGCCTGCCCCATACATTTGCTGTCTACAAGAGACCCACTTCAGAAGAAGGGACTCACACGGACTGAAAGTGAAGGGATGGAAAAATATCTTTCAGGCAAATGGAAATGAAAAATAAAAGCTGGGGTAGCAATACTTATATCTGACAAAATAGACCTCAAAGTGAAGGCCATGATAAGAGATAAGGAAAGCCACTTCATAATACTAAAGGGATCAATACAACAAGAGGATATAACTCTGATAAACATATATGCACCCAATGCAGGAGCACCCAAATACATAAAAATACTCCTGGAAGATATCCAGGGAGAGATCGACAACAATACAATCATAGTAGGGGACTTTAATACACCACTGACATCACTGGATAAATCCTCTAGACAAAAAATTAGCAAAGAAACAGCAATCCTAAATGACTCACTAGATCAGATGGACTTAATTGACATCTTCAGAACAT
>NW_006287321.1:93245-93588 GCF_000327345.1 Myotis davidii | reverse complement strand
CTCACGGTCTGGGAACCCTCAGGAGATAATGACCCGCTGGCTTAGGCCCGCTCCTGGGTCGCAGAGGGCAGGCCCAATCCCTAGGTGCAGCCCCTGGTCAGGCTCAGAGCAAGGCCTATTGGGGAGTTGGGGCTCCGCCCCCTGTCATGCACAGAGCAGGGTGGATTGGGAGGTTGCAATGCCACCCCCAGTCACTCTCAAGGCAGGGCTGATTGGGGGGTTGGGGCACCGTGCCCTGTCACACATAGAGGAGGGTGGATCAGGGGGTTGGGGCACTCCCCCCTTAACACTCAGGGCAGGGCTGATGGGGAGGTTGTGGCTCCACTCCGTCACACACAGAGCA
>NW_006287321.1:92828-93204 GCF_000327345.1 Myotis davidii | reverse complement strand
GTGATCAGGGGGTTGGGGAGCTCCCCCCTATCAGGCACAGAGCAGGGCTGATCAGGGGGTTGGGGCGCCTTCCCCTGTCAAGAACAGAGCAGGGTGGATAGGGAAGTTGTGGCCCCACCCCCTGTCACACACAGAGCCGCAGGGAGATCAGGGGGTTTGGGCGCTGGCCCGTCAAACTGCTCCAGGGGCCAGGAGGCCTTGTGGCCCCACTGATTCCAGTACTGGGAGGCCTTATGGCTCCACTGATCCCAGTGCTGGGAGGCCTTGCTGCTCCGCTGATCCCAGTGCTGGGAGGCTCCACTGATCCCGGGGCATGAGGCCTTGCGGCTCCACTGATCCCGGGGCATGAGGCCTCGTGGCTCCACTGATCCTGGAC
>NW_006287321.1:86141-92005 GCF_000327345.1 Myotis davidii | reverse complement strand
ACATAAAAGGGTACGGTCTTTTTTTTTTTTAGTTTTATTCATTTCAAAGGGGCCGCATCCGGCCCGCGGGCCGTAGTTTGCCCATGGCTGGGCTAGGGGAAGGTCAAGGGGAGAAAAAAAAAGAGAGACATATATAATACTCTTTGTAGTACTTTAAGCAATAAAACAATAAAAAAAAAGAAACTGAAATTCTTTACTTTACCTCCACTTTTTCCTTCTTTGATGCTCTTCCTTTCTTTATGTAGATCTGAGCGTCTGACATGTATTATTTCTCTTCTCTCTGAAGAATTTTAAAAATAATTTTTGGAAGGCAGATCTACTATCAACACATTTCCTCAAAATTTATTAGTCTCAGAAAGTCTTTATTTCTCCTTAATTTTGGAGCATAATTTTACAGGGTACAAATTCAGGAAGCATTTTTTTTCTCTGTCAACACTTCAAATGTTTTATTCCACTCTCTTCTTGCTTGCAAGAAGTTGGATGGATTTCTTATCTTTTCTCCTCTAGGTAAGGTTTTTCCCCCCTCCTTCCTCTAGCTTCTTTCAAGATCTCTAAAAAAATTTGTCTTTGATTTTCTGCAGTTTAAATATATGTGTAGGTGTAGTTCTTATTTGTTTGTTTTACATTTACCCTGCTTGGTATTTTCTGAGCTTCCCAGATCTGTAGTTTGGTGTCTGACATTAATGTGGAAAAATTCTCAGGCATTATTGCTTCAAATGTTGCTTTTGTTCCTTTCTCAGTCATGTAGGGCTCCATTTTCTTAACTGAACTCCAAGTTTCTCCCTCTGAGGTTCTTGTTCATTCACTTTGTTTTTAATACTTCTCAGATTCCTTGTGGTTCAGAACCCAGTGAACCCTGGAACATTTTGCCACATTGAGCCCATTGTCAGGTTCCAATGACAATGGAGACATTTTATAATATAATTTTTAAAAGAGAACAGCAGGGAGAATTGAGAAAGAACAAGTTCTTAAGGAAAGTTGGGGAAAATCAAATTAGTTGGGAAGATTTAATTTTCACAAAAATATTGCCTTTACACCTAGTTCTCACTCAGGTTTGCTCTATAAATGAATGAAATCTGTGGAAAAAAGTGCAGTGGGATTTGACAAAAGAAAAAGCATGTTATTTTTTAAGAATTAAAGAGAAAAGTCATGACTTCAGCTCTTTTCATAACCATAAACAGTAATTGCCTGGGTCCATAAAACTTTACAAAGGGAGAGACCCAGAGATGAGAAAATCCAGCCCCTTAATTTTACTATTGATAAAACTGAAATCTGAAAGCATTACTGGGCTTTCTCATAGTCACACAAATCATTAGACCCAGCTGAAGAAAATTCAAGATAGCTAATTTATGAGCCAAGAATTTTTTAAAAAATATGTTTTATTGATTATTCACAGAGGAAGGGAGAGGGATAGACAATTAGAAACATCAATGAGAGAGGAACATCTATCAGCTGCCTCCTGCACATCTCCTACTGGGGATGTGCCCACAACCAAGGTACATGCCCTTTGCTGTAATCGAACCTGGGACCTTTCAGTCTGCAGGCCGACACTCTATCCACTGAGCCAAACTGGTTAGGGCATGAGCTAGGATTTTTATAGTATCACAGTAACAAATTTAGATCACTGTATCAGTCAGAATTCTACAGAGAAACAAAGCCAATAGGAAATATATAAATACACAGAAAGAGTTACGATGAGGAATTGGCTCATGTGATTTTGGAGGCTGAGAAGTCCCACTGTCTACGGTCTGCAAGCTGGAGGCCCATGATCACTAGTGGTGTAGTTCCAGGCAAGGTCTGAAGGCCCAAGAACCAAAGGACTGATGGATGGTGTAAGTCCTGGTACAAGTCCAAAAGCCCGAGAACCAGGAATGTCGATGGCTAAGGGCAGGCGAAGATGGATGTACCAGCTCAAGCAGAGAGAGCAAATTCATGCTCACTCCATCCTTTTTGTTCCATTTAGGCCATCAGATTGAACGATGTCTACTTGCATTGCTGAAGGTCTTCTTCTGTACTCAGTCTACCGATTACAATGCTAATCTTTTCTGGAAACATTCTCACAAACACACCCAGAAATAATGTTTTACCAGCTATATTTTCAAATATATCTAAATAGTAATATTCTCTTGTATGTCTAATGAGACCCTCAAACTTAACAGAAGGGGACCTTGCTGGCTGTGTTTATCCTCACATTCCAGGGCCTAGACTGTTTTTTGACACCTAGTAGACACTCTGTACACCTGACAGATGGCACTGGGAGTGCATGTTAGGCCTATTCTCAGAGGTATACTTGTCTATGTAGATCAAAGTTTGTCAAAGTAATCTTGAGGCTCATTGCCTCTGCGGTGGATTAAAGATGGACACAATTTCTTCACTCCATTTGGAAGGTAGGTCTACTTGGTCCAGAACCTACATAACTTCTGTCACTGCTTTGACAAATATAATGCATTGGAAATGATGCAGTGCCTATTTCCAGGCCCGGGTTTGAGAAACTGAAAACTTCTATCTTTTGGAACTCTTCCTGGGCCCCCTGAACCACCATAGAGTGTCTGACCATCCTGTGACATTCACGCTGGAGAAGCCATGGGTAAGTGTGCATGCTGAGAGACCCCACTGAGCCCTGCTTTATAGAACCCGCAAGGCACCTGACAGGTGGTTGAAGCTGTCTTGGACCTTCCAGCCCAGCCACCCACCAACTGAGTACCCCTCAGTGACCTCAACTGACACTGCCTGAATTTCTGCCCACAAAGCCAAGACAGATTATAACATAGTTGTTGCCTTAAGTCATACGTTCTGGAGTGATTTGTTATGCAGTAATAGGTAACAATAATGAGCCACAACAACAACAAAAATGGAGGGTTTTAATTAAGAATATGTTTGGCGACAAGTAACAGAAAACCCCATTTAGTGGCTTAGGTAACAAAAGTCCAGAACTGGGCAGCCTGGAACAATACAGCTTCTCTGGGCTGACATCAGGAACTCAGGCTCCCTCTATCTTCCTGCTCCACATCCCCACAGCCACTGCAGCATGTTCAACACAGCAAATGAGGCTAGGGTAGAGTGGCCAAAGGACAGAGGGCCATGACGTTGCCAGGCAAACCTGCTCTTTTGAACGTTTGTCTGGAGATTTCATTCAAGGACTTTTCCCTTACATTTCTTTGGCAAGATTAGGTCACATGGCTACTTTGGCTGCAAAGGGAATATGAGGAGGCAAGTACTTTTGGCACAGAACATTGTCATCCTCATAGGAACTGGAGTTTTGTTAGCAAGAAAGAAATGGATATTGGGTAAGCAATGAATGTATGCCACAAGGAATTCTTCAGTCCCAGGCCTCAAGCTTGCTGCTATAAGCTTCTCAATTCCTGCAGAGAAATGCTTCAAAGCATAAATCTCTTTAGAAGGTAGGTGAGGAAACTTATCTATCATGACAAGTTCACTGTCTTTTTGTCATGTTTTGTTTTTTTGTTTTGCTTAAACTGTACACTCATTTGGGATGGCTTGGGGAAGCCTATAAATTGTGTAGGAGGGCACCTCCCCGCCTCCCACCAAGCACCCACTGGAACTGACACTTCCTTCTCGGCAATGAAGCACCAATAGGCATAGCTACTTTAAGGAATGATTTGAAATGTGCTCTTCACAAATATAAAAGGCCTAATAACTAGGTCAACCCGTAACAATCACGTCTGCACATCTTTGCATGACAAATGAACACAGATGCAAATCTAAGTCCAATTGCACCCATATACACAGAACTCATTACAGAAATGGAGGCTCGTTATGTTTGGAATAAACTTTTTAAAAAGAAACAACGTCATCTGAAATCCAAATCCCTCACGAACACTTGAACATGTAACATGGCCTAAATGTTAACGAAGCAATTCAGCTCACTCAGCAGGATGAGCAACAGAAAGAAACCCTTTTCAAGACACAGCTGTCAACAATTACACTAAGTGGGTGGAGCTGGCTGATATTCAGCATCCTAAAACTCATGGTAATGTGGAGCCTGTTTGACCGAAACTATTCCAGACTCCAAAGCAGACAGTAACCCCTCTTTATTTGGCAGACAAGACAATGAGATGTTTTGGTTAGCTGGGTATCCCCACCCCCACCTCAGAAATAAATGACACATTTTAGTAAAGACTTTGGGATGATATATGAAGCTCTAATTTAAGACTAATGTTTGATCTAACCTGCCCTTCTCCTGATGTGGTGATTCAGATCTGGAGGGCGTTAATGATTTCATATTGTCGGGGGAAGTTTTTACATTTGACTTTCTGATTATCTGTATTTTATAAACTGAAGTTCATTTTACTGTATTATAGTTACTACAGAAGACAGCCCCTATTCTGGCTGAGAAATACTCTCCTTTGAGATTATTCCTTCTTACCCCAACACACACACACACACACACACACACACACACACACACACACACACACACTCTTGGATCTAGCAAACATGTTTAGAGTGTGTAGCTCTTTGACCACAGACAGTTGGGCCAGGAGCAATCTCTAACCAAATGGAGATGTTTGGAATCTCTTTCTGGCAAGTTGAAAGACAGAATTTGGAGACAGCCTTGCAGTCTCCTTAAAGAAAGACTCAAGAACTAGGGAGCCAGGAGGAGTGACCCTCTTCTGCCTTGTTCATAGAGACACAGAGAACAGGTTGGGCGGGAAATAAAAGTAGGAGGTAATTATGTTAAGTGAAGAGCCAACCAGAAAGCACAGAGCCCCAGAAAGAGGCCCCCAGAGTGGCCTCCTGGGTTCCCAATACCTTGTAGTTCCTGGTCAGTGCCCACTGCCCCCATGAGGCCTGACTGCACTTCCTGCCTGCGATTTCCTTGGGACTTCCCTGGATCTTTCCCTTTTGACACAAACTGAATGGTTTCGATGAGGTTATCAGTTGCCTCTCCAATATTTATTCTCCCTTCTTCCTCACTAATTGAAACCAGTTTTATTCAGAGCAACTAAAAATACCACAAATCCTAGACTCACAACTAGGGTAGTTCATGAGAGGTAATCAAGTCACTGGGTGGGATGTTCAGGAAGTTTCTTTTTTTAAAAATATACTTTTGTTGATTTCAGAGTGGAAGGGAGAGTGAGAGAGAGAGAGAGACATCAATGATGAGAGAGAATCATTGATCAGCTGCCTCCTGCATACCCCCACAGGGGATCGAGTCCGCCACCTGGGCATGTGCCCTTGACCAGAATAGAACCCAGGACCCTTCAGTCCACAGGCCACACTCTATCCACCGAGCCAAATAGGCCAGGGCTCAGGAAGTTTCTTAACCCTTTTGCTGTTTTCCTTTCCTTCTCCATGCATAGGAAGCAGATGTGATCGCTGTAGTCCCAGCAGCCACCTGTGATCATATCTACTGTGAGGATGGAGACCAGTGCTAAGAATGGTGTAGCAGAGAAACAGAAGGAGCTACGTCTTTGGTGACAAGGTGAAGCTTTCATTAAAACCCAAGACTGTGGCTGGAAATAAGATGGCGGCGATATAGGCAGATGCGTCCCAGGTCGTGTCCCGGAGCAAATGGAGTGAGCAGCTGAAACTAATAACACCCACCCCGAATTGGCAAAAGGGCTCAGCTGGTGAGACTGTTTGCAGCCAGGAAGGGCAGAACTCCCCTGGAAAGGTAAAAACAACCTGGGGATTTGTGCAGGAAAGTTTGCCAGACCTCTGAGCCCAGAGGGTCGGAGGGAGACCGTGTGGCAGACAGCCCAGCCACGTCCCTTGGGACAGGCACAGCCCCTGACGGGGGGAAAGGAGATCTGCGGGATTCCTGGCGCCACCGGGGGATTTGAGAGCTGGGTTCTGTGATCACAGAGGACTGAGCCTAAAGGGGCAAGCCTGAAGAACTG
>NW_006287321.1:64255-80065 GCF_000327345.1 Myotis davidii | reverse complement strand
TGGAACTGGAGAGCATTATGCTAAGTGAAATAAGCCAGTCAATGAAGGAAAAATACCACATGATCTCACTTACTCATGGATAATTGAGACCATTATAAACTTTTAAACAATAATAGATACAGAGGCAGAGCGGCCTCAAACAGAGTGTCAAACTGCAGCGGGAAGGCCGGGGAGGGTTGGGGGGCGGGAGGTAGGGGGGTAAGAGATCAACCAAAGGACTTGTATGCATGCATATAAGCATAACCAATGGACATAAGACACTGGGGGATGGGGGAGGCTAGGGGACTGTCTTGGGTGGGGGGACAAAATGGACACATATGTAATACCCTTTGTAATAAAAAATAAAATTAAAAACAAACAAACAAAAAATAAATAAATGAGTCCCTGATGTAGCTAACGCCAGCTGCTACCAGCCCAATAACCAGAGACAGCTACTAGGCCTGCGCTGTCCAACACAGTCGCTGTTGAGCCTTTGAAATATGGGCAGAATAATTGAGATGTGTGGCGAGTGTAAGATACACATGGATGCTGAAGAGTCGGGATGAAAAAAAGAAAGTAAAATATCTCACTAATGTCTAATTATTGTCATACATTGTCTCATGGACTAATATCATAAAATCTCATTAATTTATATTGATTACATGTTGAAATAATATTTTGACTATATTGGGTTAAATTATATTATTGAAACTAAAAAAAAACAAAAAAAAAAAACCAAGACTGTGGCCCTTTAAGTTTTATGTTAAATGCAAAAAAAACCCCAAACTTCTAATTTGCTTAGCCCACTGTTGTTTTGGGTTTCAATCAGTAGCAGCAAATGAAAATCTAAATGATACACATGGCTGTTAGTTCCTTGCAGCCAGTCTTGAAAAGAATTTCACATATCTTACTATAAATTTTACCAAAGTCGCCAAAGGTGTTATGAGCAGTGACTGCATCATTTCCTGTGTATATGAAGCACTCTACAAAGGGCAAAAAGGAGATAATGCAGAAAACATGGCCCCTATCATTTACAGCCTCTTAGTTCAGAGGTGGTGGATGGGACTCGGAAAACTTATGAAAGGTGGATTAGGCCTCCTCCTTTTCTCTCTTCCATCTGGAACAGAGTCAAGAGAAAAAGTATTTTCTTTCTCTCTGGAAGGGTGGGGTTGGGGAGGGTGTGGGGGCAGTGGTAGGCTAGAACTAAGTTAACTCCTTGGGATAACTTCAATATCTAGAGAAGCAAAACTGTCATCTTAAAGCATCTGATAATAGCGTTTATACAGGACTTATAGATCACAAATGGATTTTGGTCATGTAGCACATTGACATTATTTTGTCTGCCTCTCCTTGGGCCTGCTCCTTCTCTCCTCTCCCCAAGTATGTATGCACAATCAGAACAGCCAGAATTGTACCTAGTGACCCCTGCCCTGGCCATAGTTTACTGGCCTGTGGTGGTATAGTAGCAGCCCCTCCTATGCTTAACCAGCCCTCCCCCTCAGCTGTCAGGTTTGTTTGGTTTAGGGGTAAGGTACCTAATCCAGGCTCCCCCAATCAAGTCCCTTTTGCAACAACCTGGAATTTATACTAAGAAATCACAGCTTCAGTGTGATGATTTATTGGCCAATCCCAATCCAGAGATAAATAATTTTAAGGATGATGCTTTAAACATCTACTCTAGAGATAGGAAGGATGTGTCCAAGTAGAATAAATCCAGAGAGCTTACATCACTTCCTTTCAATCCACTAATTATTTGGGCAACAGAAGCTACATCATTGTTCCAACTTTCCATTTTTAAAAAATTGAGATAGAATTCATATTCAGGGTCGGGCAAAAGTAAGTTTACAGTTGTGAGTACAGAACAGTTTATTCTTGTATTATTATTTATTAACTAGAGGCCCAGTGCACAGAATTCACACACTGGTGGGGTGTGGCCTGCGGGGAACCTCCGGTTATGGGAGCACCGCTCATCCCAGTCAGCCGAGCGACTGTGGACCCATGCCTCTGAGCACTGTTCCCACTGTGGGAGTGCACTGACCACCAGGGGGAAGCTTCTGCATTGAGCATCTGGCCCCTGGTGGTCAGTGCATGTCATAGCAACTGGTCAACTGGTTGTTCTGGCCATTCTGCCATTTGGTCGCTGGCTTTTATTATATAGGATTGTTGTATTATTTTCCATATTGTATTATTTTGCACAAACTTCCTTTTCCCCACCCTGTACCATAAAATTCACCACTTAAAAGTGTACAATTCAGTAGATTTTAATATGTTCATAGAATTGTGAAACCATCTCCATTATCTAATTCTAGAACATTTCACCACTTCAAAGAGAAACCACATACCATTGGCACTCCCTTCCATCCCTCCCTCCTCTGAAGCTCTGACAACCATTAATCTATGCTCATGCTCTATGAATTTGCCAATTCTTCACATTTTGAATAAATGGAATTATACAATACATGGCCTTTTGTGTCTTGATTCTTTCACTTACTATATTTTCAAGGTTCATCTGTGTTATAGCATATATTAGTATTTCATTTCTTTTTATTGTCAAAAAATATTCCATTGTATGTGTATACCACATTTTGTGTATCCATCAATATTTACTCACATTTTAGCTAGTGTGAATGATGCTGCTAGGAACATTGGTGTATAAATATCTGTTAAAGTTCCTTATTTTAATTCTATGGATACATAACTAGAATTGAATTGCTATACTTCTATGTTTATTTTGAGGAATAGTCATATAATTTTTTAAATTATTTTTGACACTAGTCTTAATATAATGGTTTATTATATTTTATTTTCAGATTGTTCATTGCTTGTGTATAGAAAGATAATTGATTTTTATATTGATCTTATTACAAATTCCTTTTTAAATATTGAAGTTCCAATTTTAGGTGTAGTACTTGCAAAGTCATCCCTTTCTTTCTTTGTATATACCGGTCCTGAGTGGCATTACTCCAGTCACTGAATGACTCCTTTATTCCTCCCAAGCTGAAATTAAGTTTTATGGACTGAAAGAAAAATCTGAGTATATTAAAAATCCACAGCTGAAGTCATGCTGTCCCAGAAGTCAGGAATGAAGAGTTAAACACCCAGTTAAACCCCTTTGCTGACATAGCCAGCAGTTGCCTCAGACTTTGCAGGTTTGGGGTGAAATCAGAAGACTGGTAGGCTTTTCAGCAACCTCAGATTCAGGGCTGTTCCAGAGACTTTGTTTTGTGCTTTGGGGTAAGAAAATGTGACATAATGACGCACAGAGTCTTAGATCTTGGAGACATTCTGGGTCCTTTTAAACTATTGGCCTTACCCAATCCTACCCAAGGCCCCATCCTCCAATCCCCCACCTCCCATTGAAAGACCTACCTTACACCAGACTTCAAAGTCTCAGCAAATACTCCAACATCTTCCTCCTCTAAGACACCATCAGGCTCCATAAAGGTATCATTCTCTTTCTACAGTAAGCAATCAACTGAACTCTGTCTTATCAACACTTTGTTTTGATCATGTTATGGGGAACAACATTTAACATGATAAAGACTAAAAGGGAATAGGCAAAAATTAAATCTATTATTGAATGACAATAATGTAGCTTTTCTAAAAAAGCATCAATTTGGGTACAACAGAGACATTTAATGTTAAATAATTTTATGGAATTTTAATTGTCAAGTGCAGTTACATTGGGACACATGTGAAGGAGCATTTAAGGGTGATGTGTCATGATTATCTGTAACTTACTTTCAAATCAAAGAGAATAAAAAATATATGAATATATTTTGAAGCAAACAGGGAGGAAAAAAGAACTCAAACATTGGCACATACATAAACAGAGAAAGAGGAAGAGTGAATATATGGCATATATGGCAATATGTTAATGGTTGTGACAAACTAGGTGGAATGTATATGGTTGTTTATTGTACTAGTTCATTTTTATATGTGAAAATATTAAGGGAATTAATGATTGAGGGCTAAAATTGACCTCATTCTTCAAATGGAGATCAAGTAATTTTGTTATTTATTTTTAGAGCAAATATAAATTGACCTTTTCTCCAATAATTTTTAAAACAATTTCTCTACTCTTTTCTCATTTGTGGATGCATTTGTATTTAACCACTGAGAATATAAATTGTCCATAATGATTTTCATTTTAACCAGATTTTAAAATAACTTTTTGAGACTGTGCCTCCCACAAGGGGGCGCCATCCACACAGGCAACTTTGTGAAGGTCACTACTGCAGCTGTGCAAGTAGTAGGACCAGTTCATCCCTCTTTGGTTGTTTGGTCTCAATTTTAGGACTGAAAGCCTCACTGCTGTGGTTGATTACTCTCTGAGGAATGCAGAACGCCTGGCTGTGTTTTACTATGTTCAACAATGAGGAGGATAGTATTCATCCTTGGCACTTGCCTGAATTGTTCTGTTCATAGATGATTTTAGCTCCATGCATAATCCCACTAGGCCACACCTCTACCTGTCAGCAGGTACTTTCCACCCACAAAATCTAGCCCAAAGACGTGGCACCAATGGCAGAGACACACTTCAGAAACTATGACTAGACTTTTAGGGGCATAGATTGAAGGCTCCTCAAAGACCCCAATATAGGCAGAACAAAAGGCCAACACCACCACCAACCCACCATGTGAGATTTGTTTTTAAAAAATTTATCTTTATTGTTGAAAGTATTACAGATGCCCCCTTCTCTTCCCCCATTGACCCCTGTCCCCGCTTCCTGCCCCAGGCCTTCACCACACTATTGTGTGTAACATATGGGTTATGCATATACACATATAAATTCTTTGGTTAATCTCTTTGTGAAACTTATTTTTGACACATTGCTTTTCGGTGTTACACCCCCTTTTAGTGCTTATAAACCATTCTACTCTTTCCTCATCCCCTGCCTGCCTCCAACCCTTGCAATCATGTAGTAACTATTTATTTGCTAAGGAGAAAATGAGACCTGGAGAAGTCAAGCAATTTGTTCGACATCCCAGCACTTGTAAGGGCAGGGGCAGGATTTGAGGCTAGAGTTCCTGCTCCTAATCACTTCATTCCTACTATGGGCTGTCTGTGCCCCCTCCCCCATTTCATGCATAATTCATGCAATATGATAATGTTAGCAGGTGGGGCCTTTGGGAGTGATTAGGTCCCAGAGCCCTTATAAATGGTATTGGTGTTCTTACAGAAGGCTCAGAGAGCCAGTGTGCTCTCTCTGCCATGTGAGGATACAGCAAGAAGTCGGCAGCCTGCAACCTGGACAAAGGCTCTCACCAGAAGCCAACCATGTTGGCATCCTGATCTCAGATTTTTCAGCCCCCAGAACCATGAGAAATAATTTATGTTGTTTATAAGCAGCCCGGTCTGTGGTAATTTGTGATAGCAGCCAGAATGAACTGAAATAGTTCCCTTCCAGCTCATCAAATTCATGAGCAGCAAATTAATCTCTCTGGTTCTGCCCTTCCAGTAAGAATTTGCATTTCTATAGGAATGAATAAAAACAGAAATCCCTGTGGGACCCCAAGAAAGGAATGCATACATAGAGGGAGAGGCATTTCCAACAGCACAGAGCCAAAGAATCCTCTGTGCCACTATCGGGGGCATCCCACAGCTAGAGGTTCACAATCTCCTAGCATAGTGTGGACTAGTGGTTGAGAGCCCCACTGTGGAATGAGAAAGACTTGGATTCAAGACTTGGCTCTGCCCCCATAAGACATGTAAACCTCTCCAAACCATCCATAACTTAGAGATAATAATAAAATAAAATACCTCAGAAAAGATAAGGAGAAAATGGCACTGAAGAGGCAAAGCTGTTGGGAACCTCATCTTAGGGCCAGGCTGGAAATACAACTTGGAGAACATTCACCTGGAATTTCCAACTGTGTTCCAGCTGAGGCGGTGACTTATAACAAGGAAGAATAGAAGGCACTTAGAGACTGGTGGGAAGGGCGGGACTGGGAGAGAGGGGTTGCCCAGAGTACACACATCCACACCCACTTGCAGGTGTGTGTGCTGCGGTGGTGACTGACTGGCAGTGCCTCCAGACCTGCAGCAGCATCCACGCAGCTATGAAAGAGCACAGGAGTTTTCATTTGCAACTATCCACATGAGCATTGGTGCAAGGAGGGAGATGCAGACTTGAGGTGCCTGAGGATAGGTGGAGGAGGGAAGCAGGGCAAGGAGACCTGAAAAAGCAGTAGCCAGGAATCCTGTATTGGGTCATTCATATGCTTCCAAACCAAAACAGCCATTTTTCCTGGGAGGATTTACCTCCCCCAAACACTCAGAGGGAAGTTAAAGAAAAAAAAAAAACCTGTCCTAAGTGATACAGCCTTCCACACCCTGCATTTTGAGCTTTACTAAGGAAACAAAGGCAGAGGCCAAGCTTACAGGTCTGAAAGGTCTCAAGGAGCCCTCAGTCACTGGAGTGGAGGAGAGGCCAGATGCCCCACTATTCTAGGAACCAGACTGATAAAAACTCTAGGATCCCAGCTGACCTCATTAGTCTCCATACAAGGATCTCTGTCCAGCCAAGAACAGAGTGATATTTTGGGCCACTCATGGAGGAGTAGCTCTGGGACAGGAACAAACACCCATCATATTCTCTAAAAGTGAAACAACCCCAACCCCACATAAGCCCTGTCAGACACAGACTATTGAGTGATTAAGATTGACAGCTGGTTGACAGGCAAAGAGGGCAGGTTGGCCCCTCCTTGCAGCCAAGGTCTATGGAGATAGACACAAGCAGTAGACCAGTGGATGACTTGGAGCTTTAAGCAAGGTGCTAAAAGCCAAAAGACAGTGACTGTCAGTGGTTAGTACCAACATAACTAACAGGAAGCAAACAGAACAGAAGAGTGGGGTCATAAGCCAGCTCCCATTTGGGCATTAAAACTCAGCCGAAGCAAAGGAAACTTCATTTCATTTTTAAATTTTTTATTTCATTTATTTTATTTTTTGCACCTTTTTCTTCCTCTGTTCTCTTTTTTATCTTCCTTTTTTTCTTCTCTTTCTCCTTTTCACTTTCCTTTCCTTCCCCCCCTTTTAAAATTGATCTTCTTTATCTATCTACATTATTGATTTGTTATTAATCTAGTCTCTGATGTTTTGTTCATGTCTAATTTCTTCTTCCCTGCTCCTATTTAATTTCCCTTTCTCTTTTATTTAACTATTCATTTTTTAAAATAATTTTTCTCTCTTCTCTTTGTCTTTTCTTCTCCTAATTTCTTAACTTGTCTCACTTCCTAAATTTAGGACTATCTGCCCTCTCCTCTACTCTCTGTTTTTTTCTTTCCTGTCTCCTTATTTCTATTCTCCTCCCTTTATTATAAACTGTGGTCTATCTTCTATTCCTCATTTTTTAACATTATTTTCTTTACTTAAGCATATACAAATTCTGTTCCCCCTTTTTTATGGGTGTTTTCGTTTGTACTTTTTGGTTTATTGGTTTGTTTTGTTGTTTTTTCTCCCCATATTTTTTTCTATACTTCTTGCTTTCTTTTTTTCTTTCCTAATTCATTTTTTTTTTTTCTGGTGGTCACTTTAGCTGGGCTTATACGGGTTTTGTGTACATTCGTGTTCTGTTCCTTCTATGTCATGTGCCATCTTATTGTATTTTGTGCTGTTCAGCCAGCACCTCCACAACAGCTGGCATGACAGGGTAGAGATCGAGGCACATAATCAGACACCTGGAGAGGAGATTCCATCAATGAACATGACAATAACATTCAAGACCCAAGCACATAAGGAGAACCCAAATATCTCAAGTAGGAGACTTCTGTAGAACACCCCCCTGCAAGGAGACCTGAGAGATTGCACCACTGGGTCCCATAAAACATCTACTACATAAGACCAACCCAAAAACTCTGGGTGGCATATCAGTTTCATCTAATACATAGAAATAAATACAAAGAGACAGAAAAATGAGGAGACAGAGAACAACCCCCAAATGAAAGAAAAGGAATCACCAGAGAAGGACCTAAATGAAATAGAGGCAATTAATTTGTCAAATAATTCACAGTAAGAGTTATAAGGATGCTCAAATGTCTGGATAATAAATACACACAAATCAATGAGAATTATAAGGAGCTGAATGAGAAATAAACCAACATGAGTAAGAATCAAGAGGAAAGGAGGAATGACATAGCTGCAATAAAAAACACAATGGAAGGTTTCAACAGTAGACTAGAAGAAGCTCAGGACCAAATGAGTGAGTTAGAAGGTAAGGTAGAAAAACACCCAATCAGAGCAGCAAATGGAAAGAGCATTAAAAAGTAAGAAGAGAGTCTAAGGGAGCTTTGGGACACCATGAAACAAAACCACATCTGCATAATAGGGGTGCCAGAAGGAGAGGAAGCTAAGCAAGGAATAGAAAACTTATTTGAAGAAATGACAGAAAATATCCCTGATTTGGGGGAGGAAAAAATCGCACAAGTCCAATAAGCACAGAAAGTCCCAAACAAGATAAACCCAAAAAAGACCTATACCAAGAAACATCATACGTAAATTGGCAAACATAAAAGACAAAGAAAGAAACTTAAAATCAGCAAGAGAAAGACAGAAAGTTACCTACAAGGCATCTCCCATTATATTATCAACTGATTTCTCAACAAAAACACATCAGGCCAGAAGGGAAAGGAATGAAGTATACAAAGTGATGCAAAGCAAGGGACTGAATCCAAGAATACTTTATCCAGCAAGGCTATCATTAAAAATTGAAGGGGAAATTAGGAGCTTTGCAGACACCTGAAAAAAAAAAAAGGCTAAGGGAGGTTATTATCACCAAACCAGCTATGCAAGAAATGCTAAAGGGAATGTTGTAAAAAGAAGAAATAAAAAGGCAAGAAGGAACAAAGTCATAAAGAATAAAAAATGGCAACATACAAGTACCTATCAAAAATAACCTTAAAAATAAATGGATTAAATGCTCCAATCAAAAGGCATAGGGTAGCTGAGTGGATAAGAAAATATGACCCATACATATGCTGTCTACAAAATACCCAACTCCAAACAAAGGACTCACACAGACTGGAAGTGAAGGGATGAGAAAAAATTTCAGGCAAATGGAAATTTAAACAAAGGTGGGATAGAAATAGTTATATCTGACAAAATAGACCTCAAAGTGAAGGCCATAACAAGAGATAAGGAAGGCCACTTCATAATACTAAGGGACTGATACAACAAGAGGTTATAACTCTGGTAAACTTATATGCACCCAATATAGGAGCATCTAAATATATTTTTAAAATTCTGGAGGATATTAAGAAAGATATTTACAGCAATACAACCAGAGTAGAGGACTTTTTTAAAAAATATATTTTATTGATTTTTACAGAGAAGAAGGGAGAGGGATAGAGAGTTAGAAACATCGATGAGAGAGAAACATCGATTAGCTGCCTCCTACACACCCCCACTGGGGATGTGCCCGCAACCAAGGTACATGCCCATTACCGGAATCGAACCTGGGACCCTTGACTCCGCAGGCTGACGCTCTATCCACTGAGCCAAACCGGTTCGGCCAGAGTAGAGGACTTTAATACCTCACTGACATCACTAGATAATTCTTCTACAAAAAAAAATCAATAAGGAAACAACAATCTGAAATGACACTCTAGAACAGATGGAACAAATTGGCATCTACAGAACACTCCACACCAAAGCTACACAATATACATTCTTCTCAAGTGCACATGGGACATTGTCAAAGATACACCACATGTTAGGACACTAGCTTAGTCTCTACAAATTCAAGGTGACTGAAATCCTATCAAGCATCTTCTCAGACCACAATGGCATGAAATTAGAAATGAGTTACAATAAAAACACTCAAAAAAATAAAATACATGGAGGCTAAATAGCATGCGATTAAACAATGAATTGGTTACCAAAGAGATCAAAGAAGAAGTAAAAAACATCCTGGAAGCAAGTGAAAATGAACACACAACAATGCAAAATCTATGGGACACAGTAAAGGAGCCCTGAGAGGAAAGTTCATAGCTACAGCCTACCTCAAAAAAAAAAAAAAAGAAAGAAAGAAAAAAAACTAGTAATTAGTTATCTAATGCTCACCCCAAAGAATTACAAATAAAACAATAAGAAAAGCCCAGAGTGAGTAGAAGAAAGGAATTGTTAAAGATGAGAGTGGAAATGAACTCATGCCAAAAATTTAAGATCAGAAAACTGTAAAAGGAATTCTAAAGGAATCTTTTGAGCATTAGGAAATTAAGCACAATGCTTTCTTTTGGCTGATTCATTATTATCTTCTACTGTAAAAATATGACTATAAGAGGAAACCTGTTTAATTCTGTGGTTAAGCAAGCAGATGTTTAGTTGGTCATTTATTAGACATTGGGGAAAAATAAAAACCTCTGATATTGTTGAAGCTTACCTCAGTAATTTTGAGTCAAACTTTTTAAAAACTCTGATTCCTGATTCATTTTCAGACCCTAACTCCAACTTCTAAATCTTAATTCTAGAATATTGGTTGGCTGATCATTGTCTCTTCTGGGCATAGTTGAAATTTTCATTTGTCAAAAAAGCTAAATCATTATTATGCATTTTATATGGAAAATATCCTGTATATCTATAAAAAAAGTTTATTAAATCTAGTAGGATCAAGAATTGCTGATTTATCTGTTATAATTCTTAAACCTGATGTTTTTTCTGACATATATAATGAACAACATAAATTGATGAACAAAAACAGATCCAGAGACATAGAAACATTGAACAGACTGTCCAACCTATGAGGGAAGGTGGGGGGTGAGGGGGTTAGAGATCAACCAAAGGACTTGTATGCATGCATATGAGTATAACCAATGGACACAGAAGACAGGGGTGGGGGTGGGGGTAAGGGCATGTGCTAGGGGTTGGGGTGGCCGGGTAAAGGTCAATGGGGGGAAAAGCAGACTTATGGAATACATTAAACAATAAAGAACTTACATTTTAATAGATAGATGATAGATAGATAGATAGATAGATAGATAGAGCGAGCGAGCATGGACCAGAAAATAAAAACTGGTAATAAGTTATCTAACACTACAACTTAAAGAATTAGAAAGAGAACAAGAAAAGCCCAGAAAAAGTAGAAGGAAGGGAATAATAAAGATCAGAGCAGAAATAAATGACATAGAAACCAAAAAAATAATTGAAAAGACGAATAAAACCAAGAACTGGTTCTTCAAAAGTATAAACAAGATTGATGAACCTATAGCAAGACTCATCAGGAAACAAAGAGAGAGAATTCAAATAAACAAAATCAGAAACGAAAGAGGTGAAGTAACAACTGACCTTAGAAAAATACAAAAGATCATTAAAAATATTCTATGAACAACTTTATTCCAACAAATGAGACAATCTGGATTAAATGGAAATATTCCTATAAAAATACAATCTCTCAACACTCAATTAGGAAGAGTCAGAAAACCTGAATAGCTAATAACTACTGATGAAATTGAAGCAGTAATAAAAAAAAATAAAAACTGCCAACAAACAAAAGCCCTGGTCCAGACAGGTTCACAAGGAGTTTTACCAAACATTAAAGTAAAACTAACACCTATATTCCTCAAACTATTCAAAAAAAAAAAAGAAGTAAAAGGAACACTTCCAAGTTCTTTCTATAGGCCAGCATTACCGTAATTCCAAAACCAGATAAATATACTAAAAAGAAAAAGAATTACAGGCCAATATCCCTGATAAGCATAATTACTAAAATCCTCAACAAAATTTTAGCAAATGGGATCCAGCAATAGATTAAAAAGATCATACATCATGACCAAGTGGGATTTATCCCAGGGCTGCAGGGCTGGTACAATATTCGTAAATCAATATATATGATACCGCACATAAACAGATTGCAAGACAAAAAACCACATGATCATATCAATTGATGCAGAAAAAGCATTCGACAAAATCCTATGCCCCTTTTTGATAAGAACTGTCAGCATTGTGGGAATAGAGGGATCATTCCTCCACATAATAAAGGTCCTATATAACAAACCTACAATGAACACTATACTCAATGGACAAAAACAAAAACTATTTCCCATAAGAACAAGACAGGGATGCCCTCTTTCACGACTCTTGTTCAACATAGTACTGGAAATCCTAGACACAGTGATCAGACAAGAAGAAGAAATAAAAGGCATCCAAACTAGAAAGGAGGAAGTAAAGCTCTCATTATTCTCAGGTGATATGATATTGTACATAGAAAATCCTAAAGACTCCATCAAAAAACTACTAGATTTAATAAATGAATTCGGAAACATAGCAGTATACAAAATTAACACTTGAAAATCTATAGCATTTTTATATATCAATATTGAATTCTCAGAAAAATAAACTAAAAAACAATCTTATTTACTATTGCAACAAAAATGTTAAGATACTTAGGAATAAACTTATCTAAGGAGGTAAAAATCTGTACTCAGAAAACTGCAAGATGTTGAAATACGAGATACAAGAAGATACAAACAAGTGGAAGAATATGCCATGTTCATGGATTGGTAGAATCAACATCATTAAAATGTCCATACTGCCCAATGCAATCCATAGATCCAGTGCAATCCCTATTAAAATACCAATGGCATATTTTGCAGACCTAGACCAACAACTCCAAAAATTTATATGGAACCAAAAAAGACTCTGAATATCCACAGCAATCTTGAGAAAGAAGAACAAATTTGGAGGAATGAAAATACCCAATATCAAGCCACTGTACTCAAACAGCTTTGTACTGGCACAAGAACAGGCTTATAGATCAATGGAACAGAACAGAGAACTCAGAAATCGACCCAAGCCATTATGTTCAATTAATATTTGACAAAGGAGGCGAGAGCATACAATGGAGTAAGGACAGTCTCTTTCATAAATGGTGTTGGGAAAAATAGACAGGTACATGCAAAAAAATGAAACTAGACCATCAACTTACCCCACACATAAGAATAAACTCAAAATGGATAAAAAACTTAAATGTAAGATGTGAACCATAAAAGTCCTAGAAGAAACCATGGGCATCAAAATCTCAGAAATCTCTCATAGCAAAATGTTTACTGCTACATCTCCTAGGACAATGGAAACTAAGGAAAAAATAAGCAAATGGGACTACATCAAAATAAAAAGCCTCTGCAGTGCAAAAGCCCCATTAAAAAAACAACAAGAGAGTCCACTGCATGGGGAACATATTTGCCAATGATACATCCAGTAAGGGGTCCATCTCCAAAATACATAAGGAACTCATATGACTTAATGAAAGGAAGACAGACAATCCAATTAAAAATGGGAAAAGGACCTAAATAGACACTTTTCCAAAGTGGGCATATAGATGGCCAAGAGACATATGAAAACATGCTCAAAGTCACTAATCATTTGAGAGATGCAGATAAAAATGACAATAAGATACAATCTCACACCTGTCAGAATGGCTATCATCAACAAATCAACAAATGAAAGTGTTGGTGAGGTTGTGTAGAAAATGGAACCCTAGTACACTGCTAGTGGGAATGCAAACTGGTGCAGCCACTGTGGAAAATGGTATGGAGTTTCCTCAGAAAATTCAAAATGGAACTCCCATTTGACCCAGCTGTCCAACTTCTAGGATTATATTAGTATACCAAGAAACCCAACACATTCATGTGAAAGAATATATGTACCCTTATGTTTTTGCAGCGCAATTTACAATAGCTAAGATTTGGAAACAGCCCAAGTGTCCATCAGTAGATAAATGAATTAAAAATCTGTGGTACATTTATACAGTGGGATACTATACAGCTATAAAAAAGAAAGAACTCTTACCATTTGCAACAGCATTGATGTACCTGGAGAATATTATGCTAAGTAAAATAAGCAAGTCAAAGATAAGTATCACATGACCTCACTCATATGTGGAATCTAATGAATAAAATAAACTGTTGAAGAAAATAGATCCAGAAACACAGAAGCACAGAACAGACTGTTGAACCTTAGAGGGAAGGCAGGGGAGTTTGGGTGGGTGGGAAGAGATCAACCAATGAACTCGTATGCATATGCACAAAACCCATGGACACAGACAATGGGGTGGTGAAGGCCTTGTACGGGGAGAGAGGATGGAAGTAGGCTGGAAGAGGTTAATGGGGGGGGGGGGAAGACCTATGTAATACTTTCAATAATAACTATTTTTAAAAATTACCTCAGAAAATAAAAAAGTTACATGAAATAACTGTGGCAAAATCTTGACAACTGTTAAATCTGTGTGATGGGATATGGGTCTTTTGCTTTTTAATTTTTCCCTTTTTTTGTGGAGGTTACAAATTTTCACAATTAAAATAAAAGACATCTTGGACCAGTGTGTCAGAAAGCTGTTACAAAGTGAAAGGGAGAACCAGGAGAATCAGGACGAAGTATATGACTTGCCCAATTACTGTCCCTTTAAGAAACCAGGAAGGGGAGGACATTTGTGATCATTTTGACATTAATCTATTTTGCCAGAGGGGGTCTGGGAAATCTCCCCAAATATTCCCTCTGGTTACCTCTGGGGAGTGAATTGGAGTAAAGTGGAGAGGCTCTGACTTTTTACTTTGTACCCTAATACAATTTTTCATCTTTTTAAAAAATAGCAACTGAAAGAAAGTCTTTTAATATCCTATCTAATAAAGAGGTAATTTGCAAATTGACCATCACTCCAACACACAAGATGGCCGCCCCCATGTGGACACAAGATGACCAACAGGGGAGGGCAGTTATGGGCGATCAGGCCAGCAGGGGAGGGCAGTTGCGGGGAACCAGGCCTTCAGGGGAGGGCAGTTGTGGGGAACCAAGCCTGCAGGGGAGGGCAGTTGGGGAAATCGGGCTGGCAGGGGGGCAGTTAGGGGTTGATCAGGCTGGTAGGGGAGTGGTTAGGAGGGGATCAGCCTGAAAGGCAGAAGCAGTTAGGGGGAATCAGGCAGGCGAGCAGTTGGGAGCCAGCAGTCCCGGATTGTGAAAGGGATTTCCAACTGCCTCTCACAATTGGAATCCACCGGGATCATGCCTAAATGAGCAGTCAGACATCCCTCAAGGGGCCCCAGATTGGAGAGAGTGCAGGCTGGGCTGAGGGACACACACATAACCTGCCCCCCATGCAAAAATTTCATGTACTGGGCCTCTACTATCCTAAAATTGTCTTCCCTGTAACTTTCACACTCTTGCTCTCTTCAATATTCAATCAATAGCTCTTCAAATAAATAGATTATTAAGGATCCCATGTTGAATGAGGAGCATTTAATGGGCACTTCAAAGCCAAGGAATCCACTTTTAAATGCTCCTCATTAGCATGTTGTGCATGTTCACTAAATGCTTTCATGTAATCATTGTCCTTCTCAGGGACTGTTTTTTTTAGCTTGGCTGTTACCTTCTTAAATTGTGATTTCAAAAATTGAATATAACACTTTATATCAGTGGTTCTCAAGTGGGAGTGATTTTTGTCTCCCCGAGGACATTTGGCAATGTCTGGAGACATTTTTGAGGGTCATAATTTGGGGACCAGGAAGAGAGTATGTGGCTGCTATTGGCATATGGTAGGTAGAGGCCAGGGATGCTGCTAAATGCCATACAATGCACACAATGGCCCCCACAACAAAGACTTATCTGGTCCAACATGTCAATAGTGCCAAGGCAGAGAAACTCTGCTATATATTAATGTGTCTAGAGTTCATAGAACCATTATCTTTTAAGATCAGGCCACTGTCTAAAATCTAATTATTTTACTACCCATTTTTATGACTCAATTACACTCTTGTTTCACGTCAAACTTGATGTTCAATAAAACCTCTCTCCATAAGGAATGATCCCATTCCCTACCCCCTTATATTATCACTAGAGGC
>NW_006287321.1:61657-64207 GCF_000327345.1 Myotis davidii | reverse complement strand
CCGGGCCTGTGCTCTCTTGCAGTCTGTGACCTCTCGGGGGATGTTCACCTGCTATGTCCACCTGCTCCCCAGGGGATCAGGCCTAAACTTGCAGTCATACATCCCTCTGGCAGCCTGTGAGTCCACGGGGGATGTCCACTTGCCAGTGGGGGGCAGGCCTAAGCTCCCCTTAGCACTGCTGCGGGGAGGCGGGAGGACATCCTCACTGTTGAGGAGGCGGGAGAGACTCCCGCCACCACCGCTGTACTAGCAGTCATCAGCCTGGCTTGTGACTGAGCAGAGCTCTCCCTGTGGGAGCACACTGACCACCAGGGGGCAGCTCATGCATCGAGCATCTACCTTTCTATAATTGACTCTGTGTAGCCTTGAGCAGAGCCCAGGACCAGCCAGGAAGCTTGGCTTCCTCCATCACCCGGTGCAACCCAAGCCTCCTGCTTGCTCCAGCTCTGTGACTGCTGCCATCTTAGTTGGGTTAGTTTGCATACTCGCTCCTGATTGGCTGGTGGGCATGGCTTGTGGGTGTAGTAGAGTGGTGGAGTGATGGAGTGATGGTTAATTTGTAGCCTTGAGCAGAGCCCAGGACCAGCCAGGAAGCTTGGCTTCCTCCATCACCCGGTGCAACCCAAGCCTCCTGCTTGCTCCAGCTCTGTGACTGCTGCCATCTTAGTTGGGTTAGTTTGCATACTCGCTCCTGATTGGCTGGTGGGCATGGCTTGTGGGTGTAGTAGAGTGGTGGAGTGATGGAGTGATGGTTAATTTGCATCTTTCTCTTTTATTACTGTAGATAAGCTGTTGATTCTTTGAACCTAAATGAAAGCTTCCTTTGGTTTGTTAAATTTCACTTTGCTTAATTCATTTAGATGGGATTGTTTTCCACATAGGATAAAATTTTTCCTTCTTTGCCTTGAATCAACTATAAATAAGTATATATGCAACCTTATGATGTCTTCATTAAAATTCCTGTAAGAAAAGTATTGACCAGAAAAGTGCCAAGTCTGTGTGCCTTGTGGCATGTCATAAATAACCATCAGCTGGACACAGATATGAATCACTGCATCATCTGTGATATATTCAACCAGAAATGACTTAGGAAAACTGTCATTGAAATGATCATACCATCTCACTGGCTATGGGCTGGATTATATCTGCCCTTCTCCCCCCCACTCCCCTGCAATTTACATGTTAAAGCCCTAACCCCAGTGTGTTGATATTTGGGGGTGAAAGCTTTGGGAAGTGCAATGACTTGAATATTTGTGTCCTCCAAAATTCATATGCTGAAATCCTAATCTCAAGATTAGGAAGTATTAGGAGATGACTCTTTGGGGAGGTCATGAGTGTGGAGCACTCATGAATGAAATTAGTGCCCTTATAAAAGAGGCCTCAGAGAGCTCCCATTCCCCTTCCAACACATGAGGACACAATAAGAAATCAGCAGCCTGCAGCCCAGAAGAGGGCTTTCACCAAACCCTTTCTGATCTTACACAGTTAATGATATTTTTGTTATAACAGCTAAAGGAGACTAAGATAGGTGGTAATTAAGTTCAGATAAGGCCATGAAGCTGGGGTTCTCATAAGGAATTAATGCCCTTAGGAGAAGAGACCAGAGCTTTTCCTTCATCTTTTTCTCCCTCTCCTTCTCTCCCTCTCCCATTTGAGGCCATAGTGAGAAGGTGGCTGTCTGCAAGCCAGAAAAGGGGCCCTCCTTAAGAACCAAATCTGTTGGCATCTTTGCCTTAGATTTCCCAGTTTCCAGAACTATGAGAAATAAATGTCTGTTGTTTAAGCTTCCCAGTCTGTGGTATTGTGTTATAGCAGCATGCAGGAAGCCACACACTGCCGATACTATCATGAGAGTGCACCAAGGAATGCAGAAGGCGGATGGACCTTGGGCATTGGCAGGGCTGACGCTATGCACCAATTGTTTGAGATAGTGGTGGCTCAAGGAAAATTCCCTAACCCGATAATCCTTTTACTGTTTACCAAACTTTACCTTTGATATGCCTGTATGCATTGCTAAAGGGCAAATGTATATTCAAGTAAATAAAAAAGCAGACTGGCCAGAGGTCAGTGTGCTCTTTATGAAAGAGACACCACCTGGCCCCCACACCTTAATAGTTCACATTTCTTGTCTAGTGTTTTCATTTGTACATCAGCCCCTCCTTCAGATTTTGAACCCAGACATGCAGGTCGTGACATTCTGGTGACCGAAAAGGAGACTGGAGGAGAAGATTCACCTGAGTGAAAAACAAAGTGAAAAAGGAACAATGGAAATTCACCAGGAAGTTCACCACGCACAGAGCCTGTGCCACTTTGGAGTCATGCAACCGTAATTGGACGGGGACATTTGATTCAGCCAGGATATAATGGGGCAGAATTCAAGTAAACGGGAAAAACATTATTGTAGACTTTTGGCTTACATGCTCAAGGATAAAGGAATTAAGGTGTCAACAGTATTCTCTTATAGTTTTTGCATATTATTATAGAACTTAATTCCTGGTTTCCTGATGAGGGTACATTAGATGTTGAATGTTGGGAAAGCGTTGGTCAGAA
>NW_006287321.1:41835-61627 GCF_000327345.1 Myotis davidii | reverse complement strand
TTGAAAATAGCTCATCAGCAGGGAAAAAACATGCCCCCAAATTGTTTCTCTTTGTGGAGCATGGTATTGCATTTGCTAGAACCTTTTAGAGAGGCAAAAGAGGATAGACCTCCTCCTCTTACACCATCCGCTCCTAAAGAGGAGCAGAAAGGAAAATTGGAGGAGTGGTCTTCATGTCCCCCTCCACCTCTGTGTCTTGATCCTGAAATATTTAACTCACCACTCATAGGATCAACTGTACAAAGAGCTATCCAAGAAGCATTAAAGGACATGACAGTGGAGGAGAAACTTGCTTTTCTTATTATACAGGTAGCTAATCCATATTACCCAAATCAAATAATAAGACAGCATGACAAATTTGACTTTAAGATGATAAAGGCCTTGTGTGAGAGCATAGTGCAAAAGAGTCCTACCACTCCATTTACCAAAGAAATTATGACTAGCATTTCTGAAGCATTCCTACCTTCTTTCAATTGGTATTCTCTGGCCTGTGAAGCCCTGGATAGATAAGATTACTTGCTATGGAAGGGAGAATTTTTAGAGAGATGTCAAGAGCAGGCTCATGCTAATTGAGGACAGAATGTTCAAATAACTTTTGAGATGTTAGCAGATCAAGGACAATACAGTGAATTGCAAAATCAGCTACAGTATGTGCAACAAGCTAAGGAGCAGATTAGACTTTGTGGAAAAAAAGCCTGGTGGGCTTTACCAGCAAAAAGGATCCTGAGGGAGCTTTTACTAAGTATATGCAGTGACCCACAGAATCATTTTCTGATTTTGAGGCTGGCCTCACTTGAGCAGTGAGACGACATGAAACAGCAGGAGACATTTTAGTTCAGCAATTAGCCTATGAAAATGCCAATGCTGATTGCAAGAAATGTCTGACTTCACTAAGAAAAAATGTTACCATTATAGAAATGATTCTAGCATGTCAGGTTGTGGGATCAGGCATTTTCCAAGCAAACTTACTAGCTGCCACTGTAATGGTGGGGAGTAAAAAAATGTTTTAATTGTGGAAAGCCAGGACATTTCAAAAAGGAGTGTAGGCAACCAAAGAGGACTCAGGATGGAGCCTACGGGAAAGACTTGAGCATTCCACCTCCAAATTCAAACAACACAGATCCAACCTTTTTAAGTCCTAGATCAGTGGTCGGCAAACTCATTTGTCAACAGAGCCAAATATCAACAGTACAATGATTGAAATTTCTTTTGAGAGCCAAATTTTTTAAACTTAATTTATATAGGTAGGTACATTATTATTAACTTAATTAGGGTACTTCTAAGCTGGCCTTTGCTAAAAATGTCCTCAATCTGATTGAGGTACATTAGCTGAGGTCGACCCCTTCCAACTCTCCCATCCACACTCATCTTGTATACTTGTTTCGTCTATCTCCTTTCCGAAAACCGACTTCTGCACATGGGCCACGAAGTTTCAATTGCACTGTACATGCGCACCCGCATGTGGTATTTTGTGGAAGAGCCACACTGAAGGGGCCAAAGAGCTGCATGTGGCTCACGAGCTGCGGTTTGCCCACCACTGTCCTAGATGTCAAAAAGGAAATCACTGGGCTAGTCAATGTAGATCTAAATTTTATAGAAATGGGCAGCCATTAAATCAAGACATAGGGAATGGCCAGCCACAGGGAAATAGCCAGAGGGGCTTCCCCCAGTCCCATCAACAACAGAGGGTTTACATTCTGCAAGGCCCACAGTGATTCCCTCTTCTGAGCCACTCCAGGGAGCGCAGGCCTGGATCTCAACAGCACAGTAGCTGTCACTTTGATATGGCTCAGCAAGTGGTCCCTACAGGAATTTGGGGGCCTGTACCACCAGGAACGTTAGGATTAGTCTTCAGAAGGAGTGTAAATACTCTGAAAGGGCTACCTGTTTTGCCTGGATTCATAGATTCAGACTATGAGAGAGAAATCAAAGTAATACTAGAATGCAAACATATTATGCAAATTATTCCAGGACAAAGGATTGCCCAGCTCCTACTTCTACCTTATATTCAGCAGGGTGAAGCTATAAATAAGAAAAGAGGAACGCAAGGATTTAGAAGCTCAGATATCTATTGGGTACATGAAATTAATAAAACCTGTCCTATGATTTATTTAAGAATAGAGAGAAAACTGTTTAAGGGTTTAGTAGACACTGGAGTGGATGTCAGTATTATTAGTAAAGAATTTTGGCCTCCAAATTGGTCCATGGTAGAAGCTATGGGCTCTATTACGGGGTTCAGAGTTCCTGATAATACCCAATGTAGTGCTGCAGTGTTAAAGTGGCAAGATGAGGAAGGACAAACAGGATGGTTTCAGCCCTACATAGTCTTTGTAATTACAGTCAACTTATGGGGCCAGGATGTTTTAGAAGGCTTACAAGCTTGTATTATTACCAGCAAGGGATAGCAGTTAATAACTCAGATGGGATATCAAGCTGGTAAAAGCTTAGGAAAATATAATCAGGGAACTAGAGAACCCATTCAAGCCAAAGGAAACCCAGGAAGATGAGGATTAGGATATCAACCTTTTTAGGAATGATACCATGGGAGCTTTACAGCCTGGACTCCCAGTGCCTTTACAAATACCTCTAGATTGCTCTCTTATAATATTAGATCCCAAGAATTGTTTTTTTCACCATTCCCTTGGGACCTCAAGATAAACAAAGATTTGCCTTTTCAGTGCCATCTATTAATAATATAGAGCCTATGAAAATGTATCAATGGAAAGTTTTGCCTCAAGGAATGGCCAATAGCCCCACTTTCTGTAAAAAGTATGTAGCTCAAGCTATCCAACCTTTAAGGGACAAATATTCCCAATATTGCATTATCCATTATATGGATGACTTGCTCTTAGCAAGCCCACAGAAGGAGCAGACTTTAGCAATGTTTTCCCAATTAGAGAAGGAACTCCTTAAATGGGGCTTAAAGATTGCTTCAGAAAAGGTACAGAGAAAAAAATGTCCTTCAAATATCTAGGAACCATAATTGAAAACCAATGTATGAGGCCTCAAAAGGTGAAAATACGAAAGGATTGCCTTAAGACCCTAAATGACTTTCAAACATTATTAGGGGACATTAATTGGTTAAGACCTTATCTAAAAATCTCTACGGGAGAAATGATAAATTTATTCAATATACTTAGGCGTAACTCTAATCTTTCCTAACCCTGAACATTAACAGATGAAGCTATGAATGAGTTACAAAAAATTGAGCAGGCAATCTCCTCAGCCCAAGTAGCATGGATACAGCCTGAATTACCTTTAATAGGACAGATTAATCCTACTGCAAATAGTCTCACTGGAGTTATTTTCCAAAATAAGAACTCTCCAACTATTATTGAGAGGGTCCACATAGGGCATCAATCTTCTAAAACTGTGGTTACATATATAGAACTCATGGCTTAATTAATATCTCAACTCAGAAAGCGCTGCAGGCAGCTTAGAGGAGAAGAACCCCAATGCATCTATCTTCCCCTCACTGGAAAGCAATTAGAAATGTTATTTCAGACTGATTCAAATTGGCAGATTGGACTAAGTGATATTCAGGGGAACTCAGGTGTCATCTACTAAAAAACAAGTTACTTCAATTTTTATATTACAACCCTATTATTATACCAAAAAATAGTAGACAGGAGCCTATTCCTGGAGCATTAACTGTTTTTACTGATGGTTCATCTAATGGTAAAGCTGCTTATCATGCAATGAATTCAGACCGAGTCATCCAGACCAGTCACACTTCTGTGCAAAGAACTGAATTAGAAACTATCAAGGCTGCATTGGAGGATTTCCAAGAGCCTCTTAATATTATTTCTGATTCTGCCTATGCTGCTGGTAAATAAAATTGAGACTTCTCAATTAAAATGGCTCAATGACCAAAGTCTATTTATATTCTTTAATCAGGTACAGCAAATTGTACAGCAAACACAATATCCCTTTTATATTACTCATATCAGGGCTCATACCACCCTGCCTGGTCCTTTAACAAAAGGAAATGCATATGCCAATCAATTGGTTGCTTTATTAAAACAGGCCACAGAATCTCATCAGCCTGCCAAAATGTTGTCTAAACAATTCTCAATCACTTGACATCAGGCAAAACAGATTATCAAGGAATATCCCACTTGCATGTTACATCTACCTCAAGGGCCTAATAAGGGAATTAACCCTTGAGGACTGATAAGGGACTATATCTGGCAAATGGATGTAACACACTATACTCCTTTTGGATGCCTTGGGGCATTGCATGTCTCTGTAGATACCTTTACAAAGTTCCTATGAGCCACTGCATCTATAGGAGAAATGGCAAAACAGGTCATTAATCATTGCCTAGCTGATTTTGCCATCATGGAAATTCCCAAAATTATTAAAACTGATAATGGACCTGTATACACAAGCTGTCATTTCCAGCAATTTTGTAAAAAACGAAAAATTCAACACATTACAGGAATACTGTACAATTCCCAAGAACAGGTGATTATAGAACACCAACATCAGTAGCTAAAAACCCAACTTTTTTTAAAAAAGGGGGGGGGGATAATGATGCTGGAGAAATCTCCTGTAGGTAGACTACACCAAGCCTTAATCACTTTAAATTTTTTCACTTGTAATACTGATGGCAAGACACCTATGGAAGTACACTGGTGTCAGAATAAACCAAAGGAAAATGGTTTGGTTAAATGGGAAGATCCTGAGTCTGGTTTATGGAAGGGTGCCGACCCTTTGTTAACATTTGGTCAAGGATATGCTTCTGTATTTCCAGAAAACTCCTCCAAGCCTATGTGGATTCCTGCAAGGAACATTAAACTTCAACATGGATCTGAGAGAGGAACTAACCAGACTAATAAGGACCTTGCAGCTGGAACCACACCCTCTACCTGCAGCTGCAGACAGACAACTACTCCAGCCCCCAAAAGTAGTAGCTCCAAACAACACACTGAAGATAAGGAATGGGAGGAGAATGAGACAGATGACAAACAGTCCGGAATGACCTGGGGGATGGTGAAGAAGACAGTTCAGAAAGCTGAGCAAATTTTGAGGAGACAAAACCCCCAAGAACACCTAAGAATGTTTTCCTTGCCACACTAGCAGCCATCAGTTGTGCGGTAATACAGCCAGGGGCAAATGGGGAAGCATATTGGACTTATGTTCCTGACCCTCTATAGGTGAGACCCCTTACTTGGTCTGATCTCCCACCTAGTATAGTCACCAATAATACCAAGCACCTTGGTCATCTAGGGGGACCACAAGTGAGACAAGGAAGTATCTGGGCGAAATATAATTACACAGGTGTCGCCACTAAGCTTCCCTTTTGTATGACACAGAATCCAACTGCTGCTCCTTTCCTTGTGTGTAGAATTAAAGAGAGGTTTCTGGTTAGCATGGACACCAAAGGAGAGGGAAGCAAAAACCCAAATACATCTACTATCACTAATTGTTCCTGGGAAAGGTACAGAAAATGTAACATTACTAAGTCATCCCCCTGCTAAGCCATTATTTAAAAATGTTTTATGAATGGCACCCCTCATAGGAAGAAGTCAATTGGCAAGACTGCTATAGTGACCACCCCATCAGCAGCAAACTTAGTAACAGTTTTTCCTTTGTGGATTGGAGCTCCTATGGGTCTGCTTATAGTAACAATCGCATCCTAAAGTGGAAGGGGACTGCATCCCATCTATATGTTGAAGCTAATCACTCCATCTCATGGTATGGAGGAGGATTTGTTGCATCTCAATTACAACATGATAATTGGTCCTTACAAAACACGCAATGGAAATTAGCTGCTGCAGTTGCACCTATAAAGTGGTATAGTTTTAACTATAGCTTCAATAACTCCATTTGTACCTTATAGGGAACTCCCAGTAAGCCAGTATTTGCCACCACTTATGTATTTAATCTTTTTGTACTCCTTTCAGGCCCCATCCAGATGCCCCTTAATGCAACAATCCATTTGAATGAGGTGTCATGCACAGGCTGAAAATGTACAGAAAAAAGAAGTGACAGCCAATTTGAGATAGAATTATCGGCATTAAAATCTACAGTTCTATGGATGGGCAATAAAATTCACAGCTTAGAGCAAAGAATGTCCTTACAGTGTCATTATAATTTTTCCAAGATTTGTGTTACCCCCATTCCCTAGAAGAGTACCTTACACCCTTGGGAATCAATAAAAAATCACCTTCTTGGTGCTTGGGGTAAAGGTAACACAACCCTTGATATTTTAGAATTGCAACAGCATATTGTATAATTATCCCAGGCAAACTTACAAACTAGTTCTTTAGAAGCCTGGCAGCAATTTAAAAAGGACATGAAAGAATTTAATCCCTTTCACTGGATCTCCTTACATCTGCCTCTTAGCATAACCACTATTGTCTGTCTCATTCTTGTTCTTATATGTTTATTTCTAGTCTGCAGATGTGGAATGAAGAGTCTTAAAAGGACCCAAGCCCTACAGACGACATACACTTTTCAAGATTTATTAAGAAAACAAAAAGGGGGAGATGTGGGAAGCCACCCACTACCGATACTATCATGAGAGTGCACCATGGAATGCAGAAGGCTAATGGACCTTGGACATTGGCAGGACTGATGCTATGCACTGATTGTTTGTGTTGAGATAGTGGTGGCTCAAGGAAAATTCCCTAACCTGATAATCCTTTTACTGTTTACCAAACTTTACCTTTGATATGCCTGTATGCATTGCTAAAAGGCAAATGTATATTTAAGTAAATAAAATGTGTATCAGCCAGAGGTCAGTGTGCTCTTCATGAAAGAGACCACCTGGCCCTCACCCCCTCAATAATTTATATTTCTTGTCTAGTGTTTTCATTTGTGCATCAGCCCCTCCTTCAGATCCTGAACCCAGTGGTGCAGGTTGTGGCAGCAGCACAAGCTGACTAAGGCAGGATATTTTGACACTCTGGAAATACTTTAGTATTTCTGTTATTTTAATCTGATAACCCCATTAAGAGGTGTAACCCCAAATTTCTTCATATTGCATTTCCCACTGATCAAATTTCAGGAAAGCTTCTCCCCACTTACTGCCTTGTCCATTTATTGTACCTCATAAAATCCATGATATTATTAATTATAAGACACACCATTATTTTATGTACTGTGGAAAAAAAAATACTTCCCAATGTCATGATGATAACAGATGTACAAGACGCATCCCAATTGTAAAGATGGTAAAAATGTTTTAAATATGCATGTTTTGGAATTAAGGCCCACAGTGGCCCTGGGTACAAGGTATGGCTCCAGGAGCGAGATAGAAGGAAGCATTTTCAGACCATGGTGCTGGACCTAAAGTTGAAAGTCCCAGTCTTACTCAGTGTCCTCTTTCCAAGGTCCATGTTGAGAATGTTTCTCTTTCATCAACGGTGCTACTAGGAACAGAGATCACTTTTGCTGTCCCCATCTGCGGGGGGCTGGGTGGGAAAGTGGGGGAGTTGTTGCTCAGCAATGAAAGTATTGTTCAAGGAAGTTTCAATAAGGTGCTATTTCTGCTGTTTGAGAAGAAAGATATGGTGAGATATATCTGTGTTGATCAGAGAAATTAAATGAAATAGGGCCCTCCATTGCACACTTGAAGCAGAAATGATTCCTTGTAGGTAGATGACAAAAGAACATGTCTGGAAATACGGGAGAGGAGGTGACGCGTGCTGAATGGGAACCAGTTTGGGGCACTTTGCAGAACAAGCCCGCACCAGAGCTGAGTTCTGAAGCAGCATCACCCCCAGATTCTCTTAGGTAGTCTTGCACTCTAAATCACCGCATCCAGAGGAATAGATCGTCACAGGCTCTTGCGCTCTGGTCCTGGGGGAAGCACAACGAGAGACAGGACTCATTGGTGGTACTGAGGAGCAGTGAGGTTTCCTGCGCTGTTTTCCTCTAACACCTCATTAAAAACCGACTCAGGATTCTGAGATCCCAAGGCGCCCAGGGAGCCTGTGTTTTCTGGGGAGCAATTCTATCATCACTCTCCCCGTGGAGGCCCTTGCACCTGAGATTCCCAGGAGGAACTCTCCTGCGGCTGGGCTGCGCTGGGCTTGGAGGTGCGGAGGAGGCAGCTGACCTTTGCGCGTTGTTCCTCCCAGCGCCTCTAAGGAAGAGAGACAGTTTCTGGGCTGCAGTGCGCAGGCTAAACCCAGGACCTCCCCCTCACCTCACCCAGCCCCCATGTTCAACCCCCTCAGGTGGGGTGAGGAAGCATTTTCTGCCTGCAGCAGGTGGGGGCAGTCACCCTTCTTGAGGTTTTGGGTTTAGGTGCAATGCCTTTTGGTTTTTGGCTGGGAAACAAGCTGCACTTCATCATTTTATCCTGGAGGGCAGCAGAGATGAGCATCAGTGACCCCTTTCAAGCGGAGCCCCCAATCTTTTGAACTAAGCAGAGCTACCTTGTCACCAACAACACTGGCAGCTGCAGAATCCATGGGCAGGTGGCTTCCTCTTGCTCTGGAGCTGCGAACCCCCACTGGGTCTCACAGCTCAGCCTCCAGCGCAAGTCTCTGTTGCAAAGCTGCACGGAGGGGATACGGTAGTGGCTTGTTTCTTGGCCATTGCCACTTGGGGGGATTTGTATTTTTAATTACAATATCGTCACCTTGCCAAACAAACAAAAAAACCCTTATACCCAAAGCGTTTTAAATGTTTAACAATGTCCCTTTTATCAGCATAACAACCCCAAAAAACAAACCAAGCAGAACGTGAGTGAGGGTACCTTAGGGCAATAATGGCGCTTGAATGTTGACACCTCAGCTCAGCAGCATCCTCCTAGGGGGCATTTTGGAAATTTGTGGGAAAGTTTTGGATTTTAGTATGATGGGGGTGGGATCTTCTGGCTTTTAGTGAATGAGTTCCTGTTCCAAACAAGAATTTTTCTGCGCCATGGATGACTTACAAATATCTCACAGCCTGCCGTGTGATGAGAGATGTGTCTCTATAGTCACATGCTCATTAAACCTAATTTGATCACAAGGTATTTTTTACAAGGTTTTAATATACACTGAAATTTTGGGGGATGTAACTAGCATATAAATGGACAGAAGATTGTACTTTGTTTTGTACAGAATTTTACTAGGGATATTTTTTTTTGGGGGGGGGGATCACATGCAGTGATTAAGACACTGGGTCAGTCTGCATTTGTACCTGTGTATTTGTACTTGGTGGCTCTAGGTACAGGTGTAAACATCTGGCTCCTTCATGTATCTTCTAGTATGATGTGGCTGGTTATTCGTTGAAATATATATAATTCTCCTTTAGAACTTACCTCCCTTTTACTTCTCCTTATAATATAGTTAGAACATTACATTGAATTTTAGAACTTTACATTAAATACACACAAATTTTTAAATTATACATATAAATAGACTATATTTTCTATGAATTTTATTTCAAGATGGAAAAGGGAGTATTAGTTTTCTGTTACTGTTAACAAATTACCACCAATTTCCTCTCCCCAGTTTTGTGAGGGAAGGTCCAGTACAGCTTCAGCTGGGTCTTCTACTCAGGACCTCACAAGGCTGACGCTGAGATGGTGTTCACTCGCTGTCCTCATCTGGAGGGTCAACCAGAAGAAAATCTGTTCTAGGCTCACTTGTGTTGTTGATAAAATTCCGTTCACTGGGCTTGTAGGATGAGGTCCCTGTTCCCTTGTTGGCCATCAGCCAGGGTTGCTCTTAGGGTCTAGAGAAGCTGCCCTCAGGCCCATGCCAGATGGCTCCTGCTGCAGACCCTCTCACCAGGTGGCAGCTTGTTTGTCCCAGCCAGAAGAAGAGCATCTAATAGTTCACCTTCTTCTAAAGGTAAGCCCACTTGGGACCATCTTCTTTTTTAACTCACAGTCAATTGCTTAGGAACCTAATCATAGGAATGACATCCCATTATAGACACAGGCCCTGTCCGCACTCCCCTTGAGAGGGTTATAGAGGTGTGTACCTCAGGGAGCAGTAATCTGTCTGCCACAGTCTGTAAACAAATAGCTATTATAAAAGGGCCTTCAGTTCTTCTCAGACGGAAGAACACTGAATGCCATGGTGGGACTTTTCAGATGCATTTATCTTACTTAAGCCTCAAAACCACCTCTTGAGGTAGATATTATTTTTCTGGAGCTCTTCCCACAGCCAATATGAATTACCACTTAGGCTGCCCGGAAAAAAAAATGCTTAGGGACCAGCACAGCGTGATTGAAAAAGAGAAGAAAAATTTAAGCTTCAATAAATTTATCTAAAATTTGATAAATCTAAATATTTGAAGGGAATAAAGCTATTATAATGTTTTATTCATAGCATATACAAATTTTTGTTTTAGTATTTTATAATTTTTAAATTTTAAAATAATGTCATTGCTTAGACCTCTATTTATTAATTTTAATTTACCCTGCCCCACTCCCCTTACACTTCCTAGCTAATATTTATCCATCATTTCCCTAGATCCAGGCACTTTTATTTATTTTAATCATTACTATTGAAAATATTATATATGTCTCCCCTTTTCCCCCATTGAGCTCTTCTAGCCTGCCCCTAACCCTGCCCAGGCCTTCACCACCCTCTCAGTGACCATGGGTTATGCATAAATGCATAAAGTTTTTTGGTTGATCACTTCCCACCCACCTATCCTCCCCTACCTTCCCTCTAAGGTTTGACAGTCTGTTCCCTGCTTCTATATCTCTGGATCAGTTTATTTTATGCATTAGATTCCACATATGAGTGAGATCATGTGATACTTATCTTTTTTAGACTGGCTTATTTCGCTTAGCATAATACTCTCCAGGTCCATACATGCTGTTGCAAATGGTAAGAGTTCTTTTGTATAGCTGCGTAGTATTCCATTGTGTAAATGTACTACAGCTTTTTAATTCATTCACCTACTGATGGACAATTGGGCTGTTTCCAAATCTTAGCTATTGTAACTTGTGCTGCCATGATCACAGGGGTGCACACATTCTTTTTGATTGATGTTTCTTATTTCTTAGGATGTAATCGTAGACTTGGGGTCACTGGGTCAAATGGGAGTTCCATTTTTAAATTTTTGAGGAAACTCCATACTATTTCCCATAGTGGCTGCACCAGTCTGCATTCCCACCAGCAGTGTACTAGGGTTCCCTTTTCTCCACAAAGTTGCTAACACTTGCAGTTATTGATTTGTTGATGATAGCCATTATGACAGGTGTGAGGTGATAGCTCATTGTCGTTTTGATTTGCATCTCTCAGATGATTAGTGACTTTGAGCATTTTTTCATATGTCTCTTGACCTTCTGTCTGTCCACTTTGGAATAGTGTCTCTTTAGGTCCTTTTCCCGTTTTTTAAATTGGATTGTTTGTCATCCTTTTGTTAAATTGTATGAGTTTCTTATATATGTTTGAGATTAACTCTTTATCAGATGTATCATTAGCAAATATGTTCTCCCATACAATAAGCTCTCTTGTCATTTTCTTGATGGCTTCTTTTGCTGTGCAGAAGCTTTTTATTTTGATGTAGTCCCATTTGTTTATTTTCTCCTTAGTTTTCTTTGCCCTGGAGATATTACTATGAGAGATATCTGAGATTTTGCTGCCTATGGTTTCTTCTAAGTTTTTATGGTTCACGTCTTACCATACATTTAAGTCTTTTGTCCATTTTGAGTTTATTCTTGTGTATGGTGTAAGTTGGTGGTCTCGTTTCATTTTTTCACATGTACCTGTCCAATTTTCCCAACACCATTTATAGAAGAGACTGTCTCTGCTCCAATGTATGCTCTTGCCTCCTCTGTCAAGTACTTATTGAGCATAGTGGCTTGGGTCAATTTCTGGGTTCTCTGTTCTGTTCCATTGATCTATAAGCCTGTTCTTGTGCCAGTGCAAAGCTGTTTTCAGTACAATGGCTTTGTAGTATAACTTGATATCTGGTATTGTCATTCCTCCAATTTTGTTCTTCTTTCTCAAGATTGCTGCAGCTATTCAGGGTCATTTTTGGTTCCATATAAATTTTTGGAGTTGTTGGTCTAGGTCCATGAAATATGTCATTGATATTTTAATAGGGATTGCTTTGGATTTATAGATTGCTTTGGGTAGTATGCACACTTTAATGATGTTTATTCTACCAATCCATGAATATGATATATTCTTCCACTTGTTTATATCTTCCTGTATCTCATTTTCCAACACCTTATAGTTTTCTAAGTACAGGTTTTTACCTCCTTAGTTATGTTTATTCCCTGTTATCTTAATTTTTTTGTTGCAATGGTAAATGGGATTGTTTTTTGTTTCTTGTTCTGAGAGTTCATTATTGGTGTATAAAAATGCCATAGATTTCTAGGTATTAATTTTGTATTCTGCTATGTTTCTGAATTCATTTATTATATATAGTATTTTTTATGGAGTCTTTAGGTTTTCTATGTACAATATCATGTCACCTGTGAATATTGAGAGTTTTACTTCCTCCTTTTCAATTTGGATGCCTTTTATTTTTTCTTTGTGTCTGATTGCTATGGCTAGCACTCCCAGTATATGTCGAACAGGAGTGGTGAAAGTGGTCATCCTGCCTTGTTCCTGTTCTTAGGGGAAATGGTTTTAGTGTTTGCCCATTGAGTATGATGTTAGCTGTAGGTTTGTCATATATGGTTTTTATTATGTTGAAGTATGACCCCTCTATTCCCACATTGCTGAGACTTTTTATCAACAAAGGGTGTTGGATTTTGTTGAATGGTTTTTCTGCATCAATTGACATGATCATATGATTTTTGTCTTGCAATCTGTTTATGTGCTGTATCACATATATTGATTTGTGAATATTGTACCAGCCTTGCATTCCCTGAATAAATTCCACTTGGTCATGGTGTATGATCTTTTTAATCTATTGCTGGATCTGATTTGCTAGTATTTTGTTGTGGATTTTAGCATCTATGTTCATCAGGGATATTGGCCTGTAATACTCTTTCTCTGTAGTGTCTTTATCTGGTCTGGGGACTAGGGTAATGCTGGCCTCATAGAAAGAACTTGGAAGTGGGCCTTCCTCTTGAATTTTTGGAATAGTTTGAGAAGGATAGGTGTTAGATCTTCTTTGAATTTTGTTAAAACTCCCCTGTGAAGTCATCTGGACCAGGGCTTTATTCGTTGGAAGTTTTTTTTTATTATTATTACTGCTTCAATTTTACCAGTAGCTCTCAGCCTATTCAGGTTTTTTATTCTTCCTGACTGAGTTTTGGAAGCTTGAATTTTTCTAGGAATATGTCCATTTCTTCAAGGTCATCCTGTTTGTTGGGATGTAGTTATTCTTAGTATTTTATTAGGATCCTTTGTATTTTGTGAGGTCGGTTGTTACTTCACCTCTTTCATATCTGATTTGATTTATTTGAGTCCTCTCTTTTTGTTTCTTCATGAGTCTGGCTAGAGATTCATTAATCTTCTTTATTTTTTCAAAGAACCAGCTCTTGGTTTTCTTGATCTTTCATATTGTTTTTTGTTTTGTTTTGTCTTTTAGTCTCTGTGTCATTTATTTTCACTCTGATCTTTTTTATTTCCATCCTTTAACTCACACAGGGCTTTTCTTCTTGTTCTCTTTCTAATTCTTTAAGTGCAGGGTTACACAGTGTATGAAAAGTTTTACTTGTTTTTTGACGCAGGCCTGTAGTGCTATGAACTTCCCTCTCAGGACTGCTTTCACTCTGTACCATAGATAGTAGGTTGTTTTGTATTCATTTTCATTTGTTTCCAGGATGTTTTCTTTTTCTTCTTTGATCTCTTTGGTAACCCATTCATTGTTTAATACTATGCTATTTAGCCTCCATGTGTTTGAATGTTTTTGAGTGTTTTTATTATAGTTGATTTCTAATTTCATGCCATTGTTATCTGAGAAGATGCTTGACATGATTTGAATCTTCTTGAACTTGTAGAGACTTAGTTTGTGTCCTAACATGTGCTTTATCTTTGAAAATGTCTCATGTTTACTTAAGAAGAATGTATATTCTGCAGCTTTGAAGTGAAATGTTCTGAAAATGTCAATTAATTCCTTCTGATCTAGTGTGTCATTTCGGACTTCTGTTTCCTTGTTGATTTTTTGTCTAGTAGATCTAGCCATTGATATAAGTGGCATGCTAAAGTCCCCTACTATGATTGTATTGCTATTGTTCTCTCCCTGTATATCTTCCAGAAGTTTTATATATATTTGGATGCTCCTGAATTGGATGCATATATGTTTATAGAGTTATATCTTTGTTGTATCAATCCCTTTAGTATTATGAAATGGCCTTCATTATCTCTTGTTATGGCCTTCTCTTTGAGGTTGATTTTGTCAGATGTGAATACTGACAAAATTTTCCATCTGCCTAGAAAATTTTTTTCCATCCCTTCATTTTTAGTCTGTGTGAGTCCTTTGTTCTGAGATGGGTCTCTTGTAGACAGCATATATGTGAGTCATGTTTTAGTATCCATTCAGCTTCTCTATGTCTTTTGATTGGAGCATTTAAGTCATTTACATTTAAGGTTATTATTGATAGGTACTTATTTATTGCCATTTTTTTCTTTATGCCTATGTTCTTCTTTTTTTTTTCTTTATTTCTTCTTCTTACAACATTCCCTTTAGTATTTCTTCCAGTGTTGTTTTGATGTTACTAAACACTTTTAGCCTGTTTTTGTTTGTGAAGCTCTTTATTTCACCTCCAATTTTGAATGATAGGTTTGCTGGATAGAATAGTCTTGGGTTTAGTCCCTTGGTTTTCATTACCTTGTATACTTCATTCCATTCCCTTCTGGCCTAACATATTTCTATTGAGAATTCAGCTGACAATCTAATAGGAGCTCCCTTGTAACTTTCTCTCTCTCTCTCTCTCTCTCTCTGCCTTTAAGATTTTTTCTTTGTCTTTAATGTTTTCCACTTTAATTATTATGTGCCTAGGTGTGGTTCTTTTGGGGTTCATCTTGACTGGGACTCCCTGTGTTTCCTGGACTTGAGAGACTTTTTCCTTCACCAGGTCAGTGAAATTTTCTGCCATTATTTCTTCAAACAAGTTGTCTATTCCTTGCTTGTATTCTTCTCCTTCTGGTACCCCTATGATTTGAATGTTGTTGCATTTCATGTTGTCCGAAAGTTCCCTTAAACTCTCCCCTTGCTTTTTAATTTTTTCCCCATTTGCTGCTCTGAATGGGTGTTTTTTTTTTTCCTACTTGGTCTTCTAATTCACTGTTTCAGCCCTCATCCTCTTCTAGTCTACTGTTGAATCATATCAGGGTGTTCTTTACTTCAGTTATGTCATTCCTCATTTCTAATTGATTTTTATTTATTGTTTAAAGCTCTCTTTTAATGTTGGTATGACTCTAATTGAGACCCTTATAAATCTCATTTAGTTGCTTGTAGTTCTCACTGAATTGTTTGTGCACCCTTATTACCATTACTCTGAATTCTTTATCTGACAAATTGCTTGCCTACATTTCATTTAATTGATTTTCTCACATTTTCTTCTTTTCTTTCATTTGGGAGTTGTTTATTTGTCTACCCATTTTTTGCTGTTCATTTGTTTTTGTTTCTATGTATTATATCAAACTGCTATGCCTCCCAGATTTTGTGGGATGGTCTTATGTAGTTGGTATTTATGGGACCCAGTGGTGTAGTCTCTTCTCCTGAGTTGGGTGCTCTAGGAGAGCCCATTACTTGAATAATTTGGGTTCTCCTGTTGTAGTTGGATTTTGAATGTTATTGTCCTGTTCATGTGCAGAATTTTCTGTCAGGTTGGCTGACTATGCGGCTCTCGCCAGACCATGTTTTGCAAGCTGTTGTGGAGGTGCTGACTGAACAAAGCAAGATACAACAAAACAAAACATGAAACAGAAGAAAGAAAACCAAAATGTACACAAGACCCCTACAGCACAAAAAAAGGAACCACAAGAGGAGAGAGAATTAGGAAATAGAAAAGAGAGCAAGAATGATAGAAAAAAGATTAAACAATAAAGAATTCTTTAAATGATAGAAAAAAGAAAGAAAAAAATATGAGAAAACAAAAAACAACAACAACAAGCAAACAAAAAAGCACAAACAACCAAAACAAGAACAGGAAAGGGCGGGCAGAATATATAAATGCATAGCCAAAATAAATAAAATAAAATATATAATCGGAAGAATAAGGGTAGGGAAATTTTAAAATAAAGAAGGGAGAAAATGAATGAAAAAAATTTGAAAAAGAAAATAGAGAAGAAAGCAGATAGTCCTAATATAAGAAAAAGAAAAAAGATGAGAAAGCAGTAGAAAAAGAAAAGAGAGAAAAAATATGTAGTGAAAAATAAGAAAATTTGAGTAGGAAAAGGCAAGAGGAAAATTAGAATTATGAATGAAATAATAGAGACTAGAATAATAAATCAATATAGAAAATAAAATTTAAAAGGGAAAAAAAGAAATAAAGGAGAAAAACTCAAAAAAGAACAAAGAAGAGAAAAGGGAGAGAAAAGAAATTGAAAAGAAGAAAAATAAAGTGAAGTGGCATTCATTTCAGCTGAGTTTAATGTCCCATGAGCACTCGCTTTGAATCCCACTCTTCTGTTGTGTCTGCCAATTCTGAGCTTCCTGTTAGGTACTTAGGTGCTAACCATTGTCAGGCACTGTCTTTTGGCTTTCGGCAACCTGCTTGAGGCTCCAAGTGATCCACTGATCTGCCATTTGTATCTGTCTCCACAGGCCTTGGCTGCAAGCAGGAGGGGCCAATCTGCCCCCTAAGGTAGGTTTGTTAACAGCACAGGACCCAGGGCTGGGTCATCACACTTCCGCTGGTTTCCAGGCTCTGCCTCTGCCTGCCTTTGCTGCTAGCCAGCTGTCAATCTTAATCACTCAATAGTCTGTTTCTAAAAGGACTTTAGGTGAGGGAGGTGCTGTTTAGCTTTCAGGAAATATGGTGGGTGTGTTTTCCTGTCCCAGAACTATTCCTCCACAAGTGGCCCAAAATTTACTCTGCCCTTGGCTGGATAGAGCTTCTTGTATGGAGACCAACGGTTGGCTGAAAACCTGAAGTTTTTATCAGTTCTCCTGTGCAGGGAAAATATCAGTTTGGTTCCAAGGATATTGATATTGAGGTGTACGGCCCTTCCTCCAACCCAGTTACTGAGGGCTCCTTGAGACTGTTCAAACCTGTAAGCATGGCCTCTACTTTTGTTTCCTCTGAAAAGCTCAAAATGCAGGGTGTAGCATGCAGGGCATCTATGGGTGGGGCAAGCTGTATCACTTAGGACAGGGCTTTTTCCTTTAACCTGCCCTCTGGCTGTTGGGAGCAGCTCCTCTCAGGATAAATGACCATTTCAGTTTGGGAGCCTAGGACCAAATGCTCCTGCCTGCTGTTCCACCAAGTCTCCCTGCAATGCTTCCCACCAGGGCCTCTCCCCAGGCACCTCAAGTCCACATCTCCCTCCCTGCACCAAAGCCTCAGGTGAGTAGTTACAAATGAAAACTCCTGGGCCCTCAGTTTAGAGAGAGTGAGAGAGAGAGAAAAAAGAAAGAAAAATAAAACTGCCACTTTTTCTCCAACCGACTCCGTCTATGGGCTCCAGGCTCCGCTGCAGCCAGCAGCCCTGCCACCTTTCACAGCTGGATGATACAAGTGCTGCGGTTCTCTGCTCTGGTGCTCCGGGCCTCTATCTTAAGGGAACAGACTCTCCTGTAGCTGGGAGTTCCCTCCTCACTCTCTGCCTTCCAGCCTGCTGCCCCTGGGAGCTGGGTCAGCTCCTCTCATGACCTCACCCTTCCTACCGGTCTCCAGGTGTTTTGTGTCCTTCCTTGATATGTCTCCTCCTCAGCTGGACCTTAATAATAGTTGCATGTTCTCCAATTTAGTTGAATTTCCAGTTTAGTCCTGGGACTAAGTGCATGCCAGGTCTGCCTATTCACCCGCCATTTTCCTCTCTTGCCACGCACTATTTTAAAGAACTTTATACAAATTAACTCATCCAACCCTAACAAAACCCCAGTGAGGTAAGTAGTATTGTCTCTCTTGTACAGGTGGGGTGAACAGAACAAGGACGTGAAAGTGGGAGTTGGAACCAGGCAGGTGTAGTCAGATCCCCTGCTCTGGTTCACTGCACTCTGCTGCCCCCTAGGGGAGAAAATCCAGACTGCATGAGGATTTGACCAGGGTGTCAGGACTTGCCCATGGTCAAACTCTTAGTAAATGGCTCATAAATTCAACCTCCAGCCCCTCTACCTCTAAAGCATTTGTTCAGATACCTGCCCATTGAAGCACTCTTTCTTTTCTTTTTGTTTTGAAAGTTTCGATTGTGGTAAAATATATATAACAAAATTTGACATTTTAAGTGTATAATTTAATGACACTTGTCACATTCACAATGTTGTAAAATCATTACCACCATCTGTTTTCAAAAGTGTTTGATTAACCCAAGCAGAAACTGTACCCATTAAACAATAACTCCCTACTTTTCCCTCCCCCGAGCCCCTGGTAACATCTGACCTGTTTTCTGTCTCTATGAATTTGCCTATTGTAGCTATTTCACATACATGAAATCATATGATATTTGTCCTTTTGTGACTGACTTACTTCATGTAGCATCATGTTTTCAAGGTTTATCCATATTGTAGCATGTACCAGAACTTTATTCCTTTTTATGATTGAACTAGAGGCCCAATGCACGAAATTTGTGCAAGATTAGGCCTTCACAGCCCCAGCTGCCTCAGCCCTTGCAGCCCTGGCTTTGTCCGGAAGGTTGTCCGGACGGTCGTTCCACTGTTCGGCCATTTGGTCGATTTGCATATTATGCTTTTATTATTATAGATAGTATTCTATTGCATTAGGCTTCATCATATTTTGTTTATCCATTCATATATTGATGAACTCCTGAGGTATTTCCACCTTTTGGCTATTGTAAATAATGCTGCAATAAACATTGGCATACAAGGTTCTGTATAAGTCCCCATTTTCAATTATTTGGGGTATGTACCTGGAGTGAAATTGCCAAACTGTTTTCTATAGCAACTCTTCAATTTTACATTCCCACTAGCAATGTACTAGGATTCTGATTTCTCCACATCCTTGCCCACACTTATTTTTCATTGTTTTGATTCCAGATATCCTAGTAGAGATAAAGTGCTATTTTATTGTAGTTTGGATTTGCATTTCCTTGATGAGCATGATTAAAAAACTTATTGGCCATTTGTATATCTTCTTTGAAGAAAGGGTTATTCAAGTTCTTTTGCCATTTTTAATTGGACTCTTTGCCTTTTGGTTGTTGAGTTGTAGGAATTCTCCCCCCCACACACATTAACCCTCAACCTCCCCCCGCACACACACTCATGCTCCCATCCCCCTGTTGTCCATGTCCATTGGTTTGGCTTATATACATGTATACAAGTCCTTCGGTTGATCTCTTCCCCTTACCCCCGCCCTCCCCTACTTCCCTTCTGGGGATTGATAGCCTGATCGCTGTTTCTCAGTCTTTGTGGGGATATTTCTTATAAAGCTAGGGAAAAAACTTATTGGTTGCATAGTATATTATATTAGTGATATGAGTGGATTTTTACATTATATACTATTTACTTTTTTAAAAAAAACTGATATACAGTTTTCTCTTAAAAGATCCTCTCTCCCAATTTTCACATTTAAAGTTATTCTAACTTTGAAGACAGATTACGTAGCTTTCCACCTTTCTCTCTGCCCAGAGTGAAAGAGAAGTTATGTTGAGTCCTAGGAAGAATCAATTCATGATACTGCCTCAGCCTAAACACTTTTTGGGGAAATGGTTCTTTAACAACTTTGCTAAATTTTCTCTTCATTATTTATCTTATTTTTACTTGGCAGAGTTTGTAATTTTTGTAAACTGCCCACTTAACCCAT
>NW_006287321.1:20708-35933 GCF_000327345.1 Myotis davidii | reverse complement strand
GTCCTCCTTCCAACCCGAATTGCAAACCGCACCTTTAGGGGAAATCTAACCTTTCGGTGAGAAGAAGCAGTGCTCCTCTGAGTTCACGCAGTCACACTGCTTGAGATCCCTTGTTTCCAGTTTAGTAGCTGGTCTCTGGATGCCGGCAACAATCGCCCAAAATGTCGCGGTCTCCGCTGCTGCGCTGGCGCAGCGAGAGAGGTTTCAGCCGCAGTCTCCAACTGTCCTTTTTTTCCTGGGGGTCCTCAGTCTTTCCTAACTGCAGACAGTCTCTCAGCTGAAAATCCTCTGCCTATTCGGGCTGTATGTTACCCGTTTCAGCTGCTCACCCTTATCTGCTCCAGGAGAAGGCACAGGACACATCCCTTTATACCTCCGCCATTTTCCCTCCAGGAATTCTTTATATATTCTGGAAATTGCTTTACCGATCATTGATAATCCCCAGTCATTCACCGGTCAGAGAGTATTAGAGATCCAAGTGAGACCAACATGCCTCTAATGTGAGCCATGACACTGGATGCAGAGAGAGTGGGAGATGCAGAAGGAACTGAGAAGTCACCTACCACTCTACCCACCTACCCCACTCTGAAGCCAGTCACCCTCTCCCATTAAGAAAAATCTGAATTCTGCTTCTCAGTGTTTGTTACTCATCCACAGAAGCTCAGTCAATCTGCCTGACATAAGGATATTATCTGCCCTGTATCACCAACCAAGTTACAGCAAAGGATCAGGATTGGAGGGAAGAGGGGTATGTGGGTGAGAGAAGGAAGACCAGAAGGCCTGCATATGGGAGGGCACATCCTCTCAAATAGAAGATCCAAAGGTGTAACCTGTAAGAGATGAGCTCACAGGAGAAATGAAAGGAGGAGAGGAGAAGGGGAGAGGAGAAGAAAGAAAATATGAAGGGTAAGGGGCACATATTAGAAAGGGGAATGCACTTGTACCCAGATCAAGGGAGAAGCCCACCCACTGAGGAGAGAGCTACAGACCTCTGTGTTTTAAAGACAGCTCTTATAAATTTACCCCAGGTCGCCCCTCTTGTGCTCCCTCCTCTCCGACTGTGGTAACCTTAGCTTGTAGTGAGTAACAGGCATTCCAACTTCCTTAATTGTCTATTCATCACCCCACAGATGGGAGGCTAAGATGAGAATGTAAACACTTATTTCTACCACAAGAAGTGAACTAGGCCTCTGGAACCTAATTCTCAGCAGCCAGCAAGAGGAGTTTCACTCTCAAGTAGCACCTGTTTTGTGGAAGGTAACAGCGCTGGTGGAGCATGGATCCATCGAAGTTTAGCTGCTGTGCCATCTATGCCAAGACTCAGGGAACATAGGGTGGGATGGGCATGATTAAAAAACTTATTGGCCATTTGTATGCCAATGTTTATTGCAGCATTATTCACAATAGCCAATTCCTTCCAGGCTCTTCTTCCTTCCTTAAAGCTCACCAGCAATTCAAGGAGGGGGACCCCAACCTCAATACTGTTTCTGGCTTCTGTGTGATATTTTCCAAATAGCTGGTGTGCAATTTACCATGTGGCCTGTATCGACAGGCTACCCCAGTGAGCTGGAAAATGAAATATTGGCCCCACTCCTCCTGCCTGCAGCACCCACCAGCCGAGGGATACTCAGCCTTACTGCCAGCCAGGCCTGTGAGGGCTGGGGAAGGGAGCAGTGCAGCTGGCCACATTCAGCATCCAACAGCTTGTGCGCCAAGCAGGTGAATGAAAGCACTACAGGAATACTGAAGAAAAAAAAAAAACAGTGTTGGTGAGAAGTTCAGGTTTCCATAATGAAATCAGATGTGCTTTTAGGAGAAGAGCTTCAAAGTGATGGTTAAGTTGTAGGAAACATGCACAGCCTTTTTATCAAAGTTACCATTGACGTGATAGAATAAGTATGATTCTGTGGCAGAGGGACTAAAAATTTTGTAGCTGTCTGAACATGTGTGCAGTATATAACAATATTGGGAAGAATATAATTTAAATGTTTACTATTTCCGGCCACTGTTCTCAGTACTTTCCTGTTATCTTAGTTCACTATACAGGTCATTACCCTGTGAGGAAACTGAGGCCTGGAGAAGTTCCATCACTCAGAGTACAGTAGGGTGAGCTGTACTTGAAAAGCTCAGGGCAGAAAAACAAATTCTGGCTGCTGGACAGAGGGGAGAGGTACCTAGTCTGGTGCCCCAGGCATGGCAGCATCAGGAGGCGGCCCAGCCAGCAGACAGGTGACACAGTGTCTCCGACCTGGCCAATCCATGTGGGTCATCCAGGCACCCACTGACCTCTGAGAGGACTGCAACAGGATACAGGGCTTCTCGGCAATAGGTCTGAAGGAAACTGTGTGTACACATGGTGTCACGTTTCCACTGGCCCTCAGTTCCTGCATAGAATATGGCCCATAGGAGGCCTTAATATATACTTGATGAAGGAATGAATGAATGAATATAAAAGAGATGCTAGCAAGAATCAAGCAATGCTCCTATCCTGAAAGGATGGTACAGCCAGTGCATAACCCAGATGGAGCCTCAGAGTTGGGAACAAGTGTGGACATCTGGGGGAGTGTGCTGGATGCCTTCTGTGATGACTTCTGCCTCCTCTTATTCATGCTCTGCTTAATTTCCTCCCTTTGAGTATGGGCTGGACTTATGGAGAAAGATAATGGCTGAAGTAGTGGGATACCCCTCCCAAGATTAGGTTACAAATTGCACTCTTGCTTGCTAACTCTGAGAGAAGCCAGCTACCCTGTTGTAAAAACTGCCCTATGGAAAGACTCATGTGGCAAGAAACTGGGGAAGGCTCCAGCCAAATGCCAGCCAGGAATTGAGGTCCTCAGTCCAACTGCCTACAAGGAACTAAACCCTGACAACAGCCATGCAATGAGCTTAGAAGCTGATCCTCCCCCATCCAGTCTTCAGATGAGATAGAGCCCCAGCTGCCAGCCTCATGAGGGAACTTAAGCCAATGGCACCAACTAGGCCATGAGATTCCTGACACACAGAACTATGAGACAGCAAGTTTTTATTGTTTTAAGCTACTAAGTTTGAGGTAATTTGTCACTTAGTGAGGGTCTACAAGCAAATGAGAGGTACAAAGCTGCCACTGATTAAAATAAGAAGCAGCCCACTCACAAAGCTAATTTCATGCTGACTCACCTGAGCATTAAACTAGTGATTCTGAAAGGCAGCAGAACTCTTGGTCTGCAGATAAAAGAGAACTACTTTATAGGATAGAAAGATTCTGGTTGTTCCAATACAAGAAGTGTAATACCGAAAAGAGTGCTGTTTCTTTAAAACTAGTCACCTTGGGTGATTGCACACTCCAATAACACCATTGTCCAACCACATCTGCAACAACTTTTAGATATCCCACTTTGAAAAGCAGAAACGTTGGTCACATCTCAATAGAAACAAACACCCTAAAACATCTTCTTTGTGTGTCTGTGGCTAACCCCAGTGAGCGCCAAGAAAGCTTGGCCCTGGGTGCAAAGTCAGCTCCAATACCTGTGGAGCTGTGGCCCAGAATCCCCTTTGCTCTTCTCCCTAAGGAGTTAGCTGAGCAAGTAGAGAAGACTCCTTGACTCCATTGTGGAAGAGTGCTTCCCCACAGTGATTTGTGGTGGGGTGCTCTAAATGGGCTATCAGTGTGCCCCAAGAGCCTGAATTTCTGAGCCTCAAGGCTGGAGAGCCTGGGGCATCCATCATTAGTGACATCTGTGTTGGTTTCTGTGCAGGGGTGAGCTGAGGACAGAAAAGGAGATGCCCTCCATCTGGGCAGCCACATCCTCTGTAGAGGGCAGCAGTGCCTGTTTAGTTGAAGGGACTATTCATCTGCCAGAAGAATCTGGATCCATGACCCAAGAAGCGAGAATGCAGCCTAATAGAGAATGGCCAATAGAGAATGAGGAAGCAAAAGCCCAGCCTGACTTCCAGCCTTCATATCTCCCTGACCTGTCTTTGTATCCTGGGGGTACTTCTGCCTAGTTACTTCAAGGTAAGCACTCTGGTGATGTGCACAAACTAGACCCCCGTGTTGTGAAATACAGATGTGAAAACATTCCATTGGATTTAAAATATTTTCCCCTTATCACAGGAAATGGCCAACATTCCTTTTGTCAATGAAAGAAGAGGAAAAACAGTTGGATTTCTTTTGCTATAATTTCACATTTTGTAAATATTTGAATGGTTGTAAAACTGCTCATAAAAATTTTATCACCTTCTTCTATCACTGGTCATTAATGGTGACTCTCAAAACTGGGAAGAGCTTATTTTAAAAACTCTTGAGAAATTGTTTCAAGAAGCCATTTTTAAGCATAAAACCTGATTTTAAAAATTCATGTTTATGGAAGCAAACTCAAGCTTGTCACTAAAAATTTTAAAGTATTTTATTTGGATATTTCATATAAATTTGATGTTTACCATCTCTATATATAAAGAAGCAAATGAGGTCTAGACTCCATCACGGTCACGAACAGCTCAGGAGGAAGGGGCAGACTTGGCCCTGAGCCTGAGAGAAAAACACAGAGGGGCACCTACTCTAAGCCTCTGTGGCATGGCTGGAGGCAAGCCCGCAGTGGACACACACACACGCGCGCACACACACACACACACACACACACACACACACACACACACGGCACCTGCTCTGAGCCTCCGCAGTGCAGCTGGGAGCAGGCCCCCAGCAGACACACACAAACACATATGGGGCGCCTGCTCTGAGCCTCCGCAGCCAGACTGTGGACATCCCCTGAGGGCTCCTGAACTGTGAGAGGGAGCAGGCTGGGCTGAGGGACCCCCACTCCCCCAATGCACGAATTTCATGCACCAGGCCTCCAGTTACATATTATAAAGAAAATGTAATGAATTTTTTTAACCCATCCCCATGTAGATGCCACTGGATGCCCTGCATTCTAGCATTTTGTTCTAGATTTTTATAGAGAAATTAGCCCTTTCTGTGTATTTGTGATATACAAATGGTTGGGAAGCATGGGAACAATATAAGCCCCAGTTCTGTGTGGACAGTGAGCTGTATGGAAACCAAGGAGGGGTTCAGAGGGCATTGCCCACAGATTGCTAGGGTGTCAACCTCCTCTCCCATCAAACAGCCCAATACCAAGGCCAGATGCTGTTTGTTCCTCACTCTTCTTCTGGTACGGTGGCCTCTAACTTTCTAATGAAGGTGGCTAGTCTTACCTGCTGAGGGTGAATTAATTTCCAATAAAGCTTTGAGTCCCAAAGAGATGTGACATAAATTTATTTTATTTTCCCTAAATGGACTCAGAGGGCAATTTCCTAAGTCAAATTCTTTTATGCTTGTAATAATCTTATTGGTTCCCATGGTTTGCAGGAAAAGTGTCAATTACATATATGAGGTCTAAGATGTTTAATTAAAATTATTCTCATTGCTTGCCCTAACCAGTTTAGTTCAGTGGATAGAGTGTTGGCCCATGACTGAAGGGTTCAGTTGGATTCCGGTCAAGGTCACATACCTTGATTGCAGGCTGGTTCCCAGCCCTACCTGGGTTGCATTTAAGAAGCAATTAATCAATGTGTCTCTTTCACATTGATGTTTCTCTCTGTGTGTCTCTCCCCCTCCCTTCCACTCTCTCTAAAAATCAATGTAAAAATGTCCTCAGGTGAGGACTAACAAGATTAAAATAAATAAAGTCATTCTCATTGCTTTATAGCTGCACCTGTTAGGATATACAAAACAAATTCTCTAAATGAAGGCTTCCAAGAAGCAACTAAAATAGTTTTGCTATTGTTCCTAATGATGCTCCAATAATTACATTTATAATTCATTAATAGCATCACTCATTTATGGATTCATCTTTACAAAGGAGTGAAAATGATAACAACTTCAGATAAGAATCATTGTGAAACAGTGACACTGTCTGCTATGAATTCATTTTTATTAAATTTCAGGCTGGAAAGGAATTACAATTCATGAGAGAATGAGTGAAGAAAAAGGGGACAATGGACATGAGTGTAAATGTGGTGGCATGGGGTTGGGGCCTCATAGCCCACCAAAACCCAGCAACAACATTGATTTTTCCCAGAACGCCAAGTAAGTTTGGAATTTTGCTCACTGCTTGTTTTATTTTTCCAATTTGTCTTAAATATGTTTATTCACTCAATAATGAAAATAATGTATGTTTGTCCCCCTCCCAAAAAAATCAGAATAATGCTAAATAAAAAGATGAAAGTTCCCCACCAATTAAAATTGTATTCCTTTCTCATATTTTACCCTACAGTTCCGGTTTTTTTCTCACGTTCTCTCTGTCCTGCTCCTCCAGTCCTCCTTCTTCTTCTCCTCTTCCTCTGCTGTCTGTCCAGATTCCTTTTGTGGGTTCAGCTAGCCTCTGAGGGTGTGGCACCACTGGTTCCCTCTTGTGGTTCTGGAAGGTCACTGCCCACCACTAAATGCGGGCCCCTCCTAGGAGGCCTGACCCAGGTGAGCAGACTCCAGTTAGGAAACCGAATAATCCTGAACATAGTCAGGAGTCCTCTAATAAATGTGAGGACTTTTCTGATCTCCCTTGTTTCTTAGATTTCTCAGTTCTATAGTGTGTGAGGGTTACCAAGAAGCATCAAAAGAGCATAGCCAGAGTAACTTTGGAATTTGTAAGATTGAAGTGTGTGTAATTATTAGAGGCCCACACTGCTCTCTGGGAATGTCTTTAGAGCTGGCAGGCAGCATCTCGACTGCCTCCTGACCATGTCCAAGATTATTCGGCTTCCTAACTGGAGTCTGCTCACCTGGGTCAGGCCTTCTATGAGGGGCCCGCATTCAGTGGTGGGCAGTGACCTTCCAGAGCCACAAGAGGAAACCAGTGTGTGTGCACGCGCATGTGTGTGTGTTGTGTGTAAGTCTAGTTGGGAGGAGAGACAAAGAAAGGAAGTTAGTTGAAAAAGGCTATTCCTTTACAAGTCTTCGGGGTGATTTTGAAATTCGTTGGCTGAGCAGACAGATATTAAACACTCGGAATATGCCAGCACTGCCAAAGCAACCCAGACAGTGCTGCTTCTGGGATGCTCTCTGACAGCCAACAGGAGGGACAACTTAGGGGAAATGCCAGTCTCTGAACAAGCACTGAATGACACAGAATCCAACGCTGTGAGATAATGCCTCTCCTCCACTACCTCCCGGCTTTGTGACTTTCACGCTAGTCACTTACCTTACTAAGTCTCAATTTTCTCATCTGTAAAATGAGGAAAAAATATCCACCCTCATTTTGGGTTGTCATCCTGGGTTGCTATGAGGATCAACTGGACTAACATGTGAACATACTCTGAAACCCCATACCATGCAGGTAGATGCTCTTAGTATTTTCCATATAATTGGGAGGATGTACAAACACTGTACCTCAAAATGGCTTTCCTACAATGTGTGCCTAAAATTCTCACCCAAGCAGTCACTCTTTAAGGGGTCTTCTTAACTGGGGCCAGGACAGTGTTAACCTGAAGCAAGGGTTTGCCAGATAAATCCTTCCATGGATCACATCTCCCGCATCAGTGGGAGGTTGCATGGGAGAACTGGCCTGGTGAGTTGCCCCACATGGTGGGGCAGCATTCCAGCTTTCCAGCTGCTACTGTGGTTCCTGCACCTGTGCCACCTAGTGGCTCCAGCACCAAGATCACCTGGCCTTTACCATGTCTCTCTTTCCCCAAGAATTTCCAACACCATCCCCATTTGGGCTGGATTTACTCTGGATTGTTTTGTTGTTGTTTGGCATTGCTGCTGCCACCAGGCTAGAGTGGCCCTTACATTAACTCTGTGATTCCAGATCAGCATAGGCTGACATTCCTGGCCCATAGCTCCTTCTCACTCATCTCTAAATACTACTGGCTACTTTGTAAACATATGATTTTTCTCTGCTGAGGGCTGTTTGGCTGCTAGGAAGTTAATGTCCCAGACCCAGCACTCAAGCAATGATAGCTGAGGTGTGGCAGGTGGGTAACTCTGAGGAATGTCCAATGTCCTGGGGTGCTCCTGCTTGATAGCACACCATTAATTGTCTTCCTGCCCTTCCCTGTCTCTACAGTGCTTCCTGGGATCTCCTCACAGACACACTACTTGCACTGAAATCCCTGCGTCAAGATCCAATCTGGAGAACCCAGTCTGAGACGGCTGGTGCTGGAAGTGGTCCTGGGAAGCAGACCCTGTGATGGGTTCTGGAATTGGTTCATTAACCAGCCCAATGGTAACAAGGCCCAATTGCTGGCATTACGTGGAGTTTTAAAGGTTCTTTAAGATTCTCATCTCACTCATCTTGTAGGTAAGTTCTATAAGATTCTCATCTGAACTGAATTGAGATGGTGTCTGCCAGAAGGAGATGTGTCAGCTTATGCAATAACTCTGGCATATTAGAAATATGGTAGCAAATGATCATAGAGTTGGTTAGTTATTAACTGCAATTGAAACACTGAAAGGAATAAAGGACAGGGTTAGATCAGCTTAGAACTGTGTGAAACCTAAAAGGCTTCTGCGGCAGCATTTAAAACCCTGGTCTCCAGCAACCGGAGGTCGATCATGAAGGAAACCAGGTCAAGGAGCTGATTGTCCAAGTGTTGGAGTAACAAAGGCAAATGGAGGTCACAGCCTCAGCCTATCTCCTATGGGGAAGAGAGGACCCTGTTAAGAAAGGGTAGAATCCTGATGGCTGAGATGGGAAATCTGGGGTAATGCACTTGAGAACCTTAAACATTCAGATTCCCTGGCACCTCTGGGTTGGCAGAAGTAGCCCCTGCCACTTGCTAGAGGGAAGCCTCCGCCTGCTTAGAGAGTAGACAAAGGCCTCCTCCAAGCCAGATACCTGGCTAGACAGTGTTTGCTGTCCTGCAGATCTGCTCCTGCATCTCCTTGCTGCTGTTAGTTAGGCCAATAATGGTGGTCAGGTCTCAGGAAGGCTTGGGTGGTGAGTAGTGCCATGTCCCTGCTGTGGGAGGAAAGGGATCATTCACCAAAACAGTCATAGGATCTGACCTGTGCTCCAAGGGCCTCCCAGGTGCTTTCTGCCTGTGTTCCTGTTCATACATCCTCTCCAAAGTTCATGTTGTATGACTTCATGTTTGTGGCTTGACATTGGCTGTCATAAAAGTATGTACAACAGAAAAACCAGCAAATGCCACATATCCAGATCTCCTTCTCCCACCTCCTCCCCTTCCTCCCTCTCCTTCACCCCCCCGCCCCCGCTTCCTCCCCTTCTTCGTGGAGAGCTGGTTTATTAGCACACCATTGGAAATGGGGGAATTAACCCATTGGACCCAGTTTTTAGACTCACTGGGCCATTTATCACATGGTTCTATGTGCTCCATTCAAAAGAGGCCATGGTGAGGTTTTGGTTCTCCTGTTATCAGTGCCAAATCAGATCCTTGAAAGATCTAGGTATTCTCCTTCCCCCACTGTAGAATTGCTGAGGTAAAGGGCTGTGGGAATCTATGGGGAGAATTAGGGGAACGCCACTAACTATATTTGATGTGGTATATTGCAGGATCCTTCCTCAAAGAAAGCAGCCTCTCTCTCAATGAATGAGTTCTGGGTCTGAGAACTGACTCACTTCTAGAAACTGAATGAGGGATTTAATTTTCCATTGTGGCAGCTGACACCGGCCTCTGCTCACTTGCTCTTGACCCTTTTGGTCACACAGGTCAAGCAGTATCTACATGGCTGCCCATGACCTCAGCCCTAGGCACACCACAGTCTATCAGTCATCACCAGAAGCCCTTGCAGGCCAAGGTCCCTGAATTGTCTATCTGCCTTGCTTCCTCTTTGCCTCTGATGGTCAAGTGCCTCAATATGCCTTTGGTATTCCAGAGTAGGATATCCCCTCTGACTTTAGAGCCCAATTCCTTTTCTTTAACTTTATTTTTTCCATCACCATTTATCCCTTCTATGCCCTCTTCTATCTCCACCCCACAATCACCACACTATTGTCCATGTCCATGAATTTTCTCTCTTTTCCTTTTTTGCTCAATTCCTCCAGCCTCCAAATTTCCCTCATGCCCCCTCCCACCACTAACAGCTCTGGTGGAGTCCAATTCTAACAACATCTCCTATAGTCAGTCTTAGCCCGCAGAAGAAAGCCACTGCCTACTTCTCAGGAGGCTGCTGCCCCACCTCTCCCAAACACACTAATGGATTCTTTGTTACTTTAGTAAAGCCAGTGTCCTATGTGCTCTTGCCAGGATATGAATCCTGAGTCATGAGAGAGTGCCCCCATATCAACAAGCTTTACCTTATTTTCTGTGCTCTAATTCCAACTAGACATTCTCAAGATCCATTCCCATGCATGCCATCCAGTCCCTCGTGTGTAAACAGCATGATGTCTGGACCAGCTGGCAGAATTCACCTGGACTACACTGGGAATGCAGAATCTCAGGCGCATCCTGGACTTACTGAATCAGTGCCTACATTTTAATGAGATCCTAGGTGACACACATGCTTAAGGATAGAAGAGCTGCTTCAAAACTATCCCGACACCCCAGCAGAAAGAGCCTCCAGTTTCTTAAGCCTGAATAAAATTTCACCTGAGTTTCTGCAACACCATTATCACTATCCCTGTCATTGTCATTGTCACTGACTGTCATCATTATTGTCACTGAGCAGCATCTATTAGGTATCCACTTAATGAGGGGCCATTTTTATAACAGCACAGACTGAGCAGACAATGCCTGGCCCTGTCTGACCCCATTTCCACAGATATTTTCACAAAGCAACTAGGGTGTTTTTCACCTTCGGACAGGGTTCTACAGCTTACTTGCTTTCACTTAGTTTTAAATCAACTTCCCTGACAAACCCTACTTTCCCCAGCTCCACACTTCACTGTCACATCTGCTGATGTGGCCGGGTACCTCCCTCCCTGGCCTCTCCACCTTTGTCTACTTAAACAAAGATTTCAGCTATTGTCAGAAGAGCCAAAGACAAAGATCATTCAACTGGCAGGAAACAGTCTTCACACTCTCAGGATTTCCTATTATGTGATGTGCAGCCTTTTCCAGAAACACAATTGCATCCAAAAATAGAAACTGCCTGGATTTACCTTCATCTCAACACAATGATTCCAGGGCCAATGGGACTGGCCTTGAATTAGGGCCAAACACTTTGAAACCCAGAGACTCAACCAAGGAGAAGAAAGCCACTTCCAGCGACTTCCAAGAGAGGGCAGGCAGCTGTTTACTTATTCTCCATTCTTTTGTTATTCTGTTTGATTTTGCCAATAAAAATTGGGTAGGAGGAAGGAAAGAGAGGAAGAGAGGCCATGGACCAAAAGGAAGGAATGGAGTGGAGGGAGCTAAGGAAGACCAGGTGGGAGTGGTAACTATGGGGTACAGGAGATGACTCAAAAGAAAAGAAAAATGGCAGGTTGAAAAGAAAAGATGTGTTGAAGGAGGAAGTGAGAACTGGAGAAGGAAGAGAGGAAGAGAGATTTTAATGTGCTTGCGGCAGACACTGCAGAGCTGGCATGATCAGGACTTCACAGTTGGCCCATGGTTTCCTGAGAGTGGAGAGTGAAGAGAGGCAGTGTTAATGTCAGTGTGAGGTGTGACATTGTTTATTTCCTTCTTTACAATACTCTGAGCAGCATAATTGCCCCTGGGAGGAGTTTACCTCTATCCTCATTTCTGTGTGTGTGTGTGTGTGTGTGTGTGTGTGTGTTGCAAGGGTGGAGGCAGAGGTGATTGGGGAAAGTAAACAACATCTTCAAAATTAGAGAGGGTTTGGGTGTCTGTCCCAACAAACCTGAGACCAAAGAAAATATACTGCAATTAAATTGTATGGAGTTAAATGTAATTAAATGGTATTAGGCTACTGTTCTAAAAGAAACTCCAGCATGGAAATAACACTTGGCTTGGATAGTACTGGAAAAGGTGATCCTGGAAGATAGGTTTTTATATATATATATAATTATTTCAGAGAGGAATGGAGAGGGAGTGAGAGATAGAAACATCAATGATGAGAGGGAATCATTGACTGGTTACCTCCTGCATGCCCCCCACTGGGAATCGAGCCCCCAACCAGGGCATGTGTCCTGACCAGGAATCGAATCATGACCTCTTGGTTCATAGGTTTATATTCAACTTCATAGACTTGAGCCATGCCGGCCGGGCTGGGAGAGAGTTTTTAATGATGATTCTGGGAGAATGTTCATCTCTCTAAGCATCAGGGACCCCGTGTGTGAAACCAGGGTGGTGGCATTCCTTTTGTAAGGTGTTTGTGAGGATTACATAATTTTTTAATGAAAAATTTCACTTCTCATACAGTCTGTTCAGGGAATTTATGGGCAGAGTCAAGATTCAGGAGGTGATAGGAAAACAGCTTTGACCTGAAATCAGATGTTGGATCAGAAACAAAAGGAGAGTCCAGGGGACAAAAATAGAGAGCTCCAATTGGATCTGGTGAATGAGCAAAAGTGCTGGGACCCTGGGAATCTGAAGTTTGGGAGAAGAGGGAAATAGTTGCAGTGGAGCAGGAGCCAGATTCTTGTACACACTGCATCTCGGGGCAACCAAAGAGATGCGGGGGGTTTCTTTCTCTAAAAGGATTCCAGCTAATACATGAAAATAGCTAGAAACAGAATACAACCACTTTGCAAGCTTAATGAAATAGTGTACCTAGCTATTGATCATTGTGTCAGTTATCATTTATTGCCTCTCAATCCCCAGGCCACTCTTTGATATCTGCTCTGTGTTAATGTATTGGACTTAAAACATCTCTTACAAGGCATGCAATATTAAGCTTTGTCAGTAGAGGGCACTAGAGGGACATTGCAAGAGGAAGAGGCCTTTTGTATTGAGCTTTGTGTTTTCTTGCTCCAGCTGCATGGCTTGTCACTAGTGTGTGCTCTGCCCTACCCACATGCTTAGCATATGCAGTCCCTCAGAGACCTCAGAGCCACATCCTGGGCCCAGTGACCAGCTTGCCTCAGCACTTGTAATATGGATACTGCACACCAGGCCTCACATCTGCAGTGGGAACCTAACTCCTCCCATGCACTATTTTCCAGTGTCAGCTGGCCTGAGCCCCAGGATATTGTTTCAGAGACCCCCTCCTTCTCCACAATGTAAATGGTCCACACTAGGCCTTCCACCAGGCAGGACCCACCAGCCTCGGCTTGCCTGAGCCCATGGTTCTTTCTTGCTTGCCTGATCACCATCGACCTGCTCTGGCCAAATGGCCCAGTGAACTTACCTGCTATCTAGTGCAGTAACACAACTAAGTTGGAGCCCCAACCTTGGCCTGAGCTTTCTTTCCAAGCTTGATTTTCCCTCGGTATTCTTCCTTACATATAAGATACCCTTTATAGGTCTCTTTACATCTCCATAGTTACTCTCCCATCATAGATAACTAGAAGCTCAGTGCACGGATTCATGCACTAGTGGGGTCCCTTGACCTGACCTGCAGGATCAGGTGAAACTGGCAGTCCAACATCCCTCAGGGGTCCTGGAGTGCAAGAGGGCAGTCTGCAAAGTTGCTGTTGCTGGGAAGCTCCTGCATTGAGTGTCTGCCCCCTGGTGGTCATTGAGCATCGTAGCTGCATTGTTGGCTCGCTGGCTAATCACTTAGGCTTTTGTATATATATATATACTTCTTGATATTAAACGCCTTCTATTTGTATTACTTTGTGGTTTCTGCTTCCTGAGTAGACCCAGACCAAAACAACCATGATTAGCTGCTGACCTCACAGAGACACCCAGGATTGTGTAGCCTTGTTGGAAATATACAACATACCTCTAAAGCATTCTTGTCAAGCCTATATCTGATCAAGCCAGAGGTCTAACTACAAGTATTTAAGAAATACTCAGGACATAGGGACATGTTAAATGATACTGTCAGATTCAATCAGCAAAATCCAGGCTATGGGAAACTCCAAAGCAGAGATAACTAGAATTCTTCAACAAATGAGAGAAAGAATTAAAAGGGACTTAAAAGGCATATTAACCAATTAAAATTCATGGACCTTCTTTGAATCTAAATTCAAACAAATTGTTAAAAAAAGATTTATGAGACAGTGAAAGAAATTTAAATACTGGATATTTGATGAGACTGGAGTAATTATTTTTAAAAACTGTAAGAGCTAACAGAAGAAATATGAACACTGTTTATTTGATAATATAAGAGAATTGTTTTTCTCTTTAGATGTGACTACAATGTGTATATTTTTAAAAAAACTTTGATCTTTTATATTTACTTACAAAAATATTAACAAATGAAATAGTGTGGTGCTGGGGATTTGCTTCAAAATAATCCTTGTATTGGGTAGAAGTGAATGGGAGGATATATTGGCCATGAGTTGATAAAACTGAAGCTGGGTGATGAGTAAATAAGTTCAAAAAATGTAAAAAAAAAAAAAAAAGTAACACTTAAAAATTGATAAGAAAAAAAAGACAACAACTGAAAAATGAGAAAATGTAAATAGGCAATTCATGAGAGAAATATATATATATAGCCAAAAAACATGTGTAAATGTGCTCAACCTTTCCAGTAATAAAGAAAATGCAAATATTAATAAAAGAAAGATCAATGAGATTTCAGGTAAATGGAGATTCCCATTGGTACTACCATCTGAAAAACAACTTGGCAGAATTTTCAGAAATGCAAAATGAGCATTTTTGTAAACACAACAGTTTTGCTTCTATACATATCTATCTCAGAGAAATGATCAAATATGTAGACATGAATATTAGTTTATTATTATTTTTTTTGCAATAACAATACCTTAGAAGCAAACTAAATCTCCATCAATGGAGCAGTGGTTAACAAAAAAGAAGTAGTTATACAAAACATGGAATATCCACTCAGTGGGCCCTCTGTAGCCATTAAAAAGAAAAATTACATGGGCTGACATGGTAAAGAATATATCCAAGCCATGACCAGTTTGGCTCAGTGATAGAGCATCGGTCTGCGGACTCAAGGGTCCCAGGTTCAATTCTGGTCAAGGGCATGTGCCTTGGTTGCAGGCAACTCCCCAGTGGGGAGTGTGCAGGAGGCAGCTGATCGATGTTTCTCTCTTGTCGATGTTTCTAACTCTCTATCCCTCTCTCTTCCTCTCTGTGAAAAATCAATAAAAATATATTTAAAAAAAAGAATATATCCAAGATATATTGTTAAGTGGGAAAAAAAGCATATTACAGATTAATGTGCTTTATTTGATCCCATTTCTGTACAAATAAAACTAAACTAAAACACCTAGAACAGGTCCCCCTAAAAATGATATATTTGGA
>NW_006287321.1:19350-20509 GCF_000327345.1 Myotis davidii | reverse complement strand
TATATACTTATTCTGCTTTGTTGATTTTTCATAACATATTCATAGTGCTTTTATAATTTACTTTTATTTTTTAAGTGTTTTCTGAATTTGACAACAAAAAAATCATTGGTGATCTGAGAAAGAGCACTTTTCACCACATGTCATCGTGTGGTGAAAGATGGACTGTAGTGGGCTGGGAGCCTGGTGGGTCCCTCTGCAGAGGCTAAACTTACTACCAGGCCCTGCTTACCCTACCTATCTGTTCCCATTGGTATATAAGTAACTAGCCAAGTTTTAAGACATAGAAAACGCAAATGATTTTGCCTATTTAAAGGAATTTCTTCAAATGTGTCTTGTCATAGGATTTTAGGGCCAAAGGGGATTTTGAGGTCAGCTAATACAATTTCTGACTTTTAAGGATAAGAAAGCTGAGGTCCAGAGAAACTAATAAGTTTGCCCAGGCCCTAAACTATTTGACACTTTGAAAGTGTCTCTAACTAGCAAGAGGGCAGCTAGAGAAGCACACCCATTTGGGAACCATGAGGAAGTAACTAGGGAATTGTGTGTTTAGGACAAGCATCCAGATAAGAATTACTGCAAAGTTGCTGACAGCCACGTATGAGTGACCAGCATCCAGCAAGAAATCACCACTGGGATCAGGAGAGTGAATCATGCCAGGTTTTGTTCTCTGTAGGACAACACATTTTTCTTTGGCTCTCTGTTCTATATCAAGGGATTGTTTCCATCGGGGTCACCAGGCTGAAGGACCCACTAAATTTGGCCTCATTCCTGTCTTGGCAAGCTGCCACAGTCAGCGTGATGGAAGAGTGTTTACACATGTCCTTTCCCAGGAACATATTCTCTAGTCTGTCTGATAAAGCCCAGAGTCAGATGGGCAGAGTGGTAAAAAGAACATTGGACGAAGAGTTAGCTAGTGGGGTACTGGTCTCTTTCCATCATGAACCCTGCTGTGTGAACTTGAGCCAGTCATTTAAGGTGTTTTAAGGATGCAAAACAAAGGCTTAGATGGGACACCCCCTTCTCTTGTGTTTTGGGAACCAGTTCTGGGATGAAAGTAGCTTCTAGCCTGAGGTTGTTCTCTCAAGCAGAGTGAGAAAGAAGTGCAAGGTGAAGCCATGATTGATAAAGAAGCAAAGCCAGATATCAAGGGGGGGGGGGG
>NW_006287321.1:9471-19340 GCF_000327345.1 Myotis davidii | reverse complement strand
GGGAGAAACGTCAGTGTGGACATCACTACTCCACCAGAGAGAGCAAGTAGATTCATCCTTGGAGCAAACCATAGTGCTGCCTGGAACACTATGCTGGGAAGGCTCTGAGTGAAGCCTGAGCTCTGGGAAGAGATTTCTCTGGTCCATTAATATTGTCTGCCACAGGCAAGGAGGAGGCATAGAACAGGGTGAGGGGATATGATAAAATTTCTTCAGAAAGAAAATTTCAGAAAGCTGGCTCCTGTGATAAGAACAGATACGAGCACAGGGGATCAGGAAGCCTGGGTCTGTTCTCCAGTCTGTCACTAAATAATTCATAGTTTTGGAAGAAATCAGTAACAGGTTGGGATCGCTATGTACTGGCTCTGTTGTGATCTGAGGCATGATAAGAAAGGCTGCTACAGGGTCTTTGGAAGTGGGGGTGAAATAAGGACCAGGCCTGAAGGTCCAGCCACGGGAAGTGTTTGGCCCAGTTTTGTCTCATCCTAATTAATCTGGTAATTGTACAGAAATTTATAAAAATAAGGTGAATTATATATTTTTCCACTGTGATATATTTAAAAGGGCAGTAAATAAGAGACCAAAAGAAAATTAACTAGATTCCAACATCTTGTATTTTCTTGGTATGAAGAGAATTTGATGTAAATGACTTTTTTAATAAGTAGTAGATTTACTTTTTTTTGCTTATGTTTAGGAAAATAAACAATAATCTATGAGAATGGAATATATTAAAATTTATGAATGAATAATTATTTAATAAAATTAATTAGTAATAATAATTTAATAATTATTATCATTATTATTACTGAATGACTAACCGGTGACAGTGACAGTCTTTTTTTTAAAAATGTATTTTATTGATTATTACAGAGAGGAAAAGAGAGGGATAGAGAGTTAGAAACATCGATCAGCTGCCTCCTGCACACTCCCTACTGGGTATGTGACAGCAACCAAGGTACGTGCCCCTGACTGGAATTGAACCTGGGACCCTTGAGTCCGCAGGCCAGCACTCTATCCACTGAGCCAAACCAGTCAGGGCGACAGTGACAGTCTTTATGCCATCATCACTTGTAAGTAAACTTGAGACAAACTAGGGCCCTTTTTGAAATTACATGCAAAAGTGAAAAAGGACTAGAAAGTAACATATAAAAATAATAAACTATTATTTGATTTGATATTGCAAAGTTATTCTTATTCAATAACATAAAATGAAAGTAATGTGGAAATGGGAAGAGAAGTTCTAGGGTTGTTTTCCAAGGCAGGCACAGCAGTGTAAGACATACACTGCCCTGGTTCAACCTACTGACTCTGAACTCAGACTGACTGGAATCCTGGCTCCCTCAAATAATGAGAACAGTAGATATACTGACCCTGCCCCAACACAAAGTTGTGTGAGCCCAGCAGGTAGCAGCTAGACATTTGCTGAGTGGCCTCAGACTCAGCATTGGAACCAAGTCACTGAAATTATATCAACCTGGTGAACACCACTTGCCCATACCTAGTGGCTCACTGAGAACTTACCTTATGCAACTCAAATGCCACTTTTTCAGTGACTGAACCTAATAGGAAACTGGCAGTCGGAGGCAGATTTCGGTGCATTGAGACTTTGATGACCTGCCCCCAAGCTAGGTGCATCAAAGCTGGTCTTGGTGTGCATCTTGATCCTTTCTACATTCACCCAGGCAGCCATGAATTGTGGATCACTTCTAGCTCCAAACATGTTACCCAGGACCAGTTATAGGCAGGAACTTATATTGGCATTCATCAGAGTCCATCCCAAGAGGCCCAGAACCAACACAGCCAGTGGCTGGCTTCAGATAATATCAGAGCAGGATCCAATAAGCTTCACAAGCAACAGATCCAAAGGGAGATTTCAGCAAGCACCAGACCCGGCTGAAACAAATTACACTCTGTGTGGTCAGCACTTGCACAGCAACTTGCACACTGGTTGGGGTTAAGCCTCGCAGTCAGTCAGCCTGAGGGTTAATACCATGCATAAACTGTCCAATAGCAATTAAGGTAATTACAACAGGAGGGCCCATATAACTCACACAAGGAAAGTTCCTGGAGCATCCAGCTCAGGAGATCAAGAAGAATGCACCACTAGACCCCACAGGACACATACTACATAAGGCAACCCCACCAAGACTGGGAGTCATGGTAGATCTCTAATATATAGAAACAAACACAAAGATGCAACCCAAATGGGAAGACAAAGAAACAGGCCCCGAATGAAAGAACAGAAGAAATCTCCAGAAAAAAGAGCTAAATGAAAAGGAGGCAAGTAATTTATTAGAGATGGAGTTCAAAGCAATGGTTATAACAATGCTCTCAACAGCATGAAAAAGGACATAGAAACCATAAAAAAGAACCAGTCAGAAATGAAGAATACAATATCTGAAATGAAGAATACACTGGAAGGAATAAATAGTAGGCTGGTGAATCAGGTGATCAAATCAGTGATTTTGAAGACAAGGTAGAAAAAAACACCCAATCAAAGCAACAAAAGGAAAAAAGAATTTTAAAGAATAAGGGAGACAACCAAGATGGCAGCATAGGTAAACACCTGAACTTGCTGCCTCGTACAACCACATAAAAACTACAACTAAAAGACAAAACAGATATCATCCATAACCACGGGAAGGCTGACTGAGTGGAAGTTATACAACAAGAAGGAAAGAGAAAAGCGCACTGAGACTGGGAGGAGGTACAGAGGTGCAGAAGTACGGAGGTACAGAGGTGTGCGTGGAAACAGGCTGGCAACTGGGTTTGCTGTTGTCTTTTTCAATATGGAGGGAGATATAAGCTCCCTACTGCTCTGAACTCCAGTTCTGGGTGAAACTCTGGGGACCCAGACTCACACGGGAAGAAACTGGACAGTCTTGCATTGGGCTAGAACACGAGGGTGGCTTTCCCTCAGAAGTGCTGCAGTGATCATTGTTCCTGCATGGTGTGGGGGGACACAGAGACCTGGGGACCTCCTCCGGGCAGAGCTGATGGGCAGCCATTGCTGTTTGCTCCACCCTGGTGATTCCCTGAGATCCTGCCCCACCCAATTTACAACCCCACCCAAGCTGTGTGCAGAGGTTTTTGCATATGAATGGTCTGGCCTTTTGCAATCTAAAACCTAACAAACTGTAGCTGGGTCAGAGAGCCCCAGAACTTCCAAAAGAAGGCCCATAGCTCAACAGCAGTCTGCATTGCTTCACAGCTGGGCCTCATCTGGGCACCTCCAAACTCCAAACAAAGAGGAGGAATCTGTAGGTCTCTCTGTAGCTCCTGCTGGGTGGCCTCAGGCAGTGGCTGACTTTGCACCTCCTTGTAGATCCAAGAGCCAGTGTACTCAGTGGTCAGAGTGAGAGCATACCAGATTACAACTCTTCACATCCATAAGAGACACACTCAGGGGGCAGACTCAGTGAGTGCCAAAGCCCCACTGAAGCAAGTCCTGCCCCATAAGGGTGTCTCCAGCACAGTAGTTCTCCCATTGTAGACACAACTGGTCCTCACAGTTGATTGGCCTGGAGGTCAGTTCCTCCCAGTGATACCAACAGCAATCAAGGCTTAACTATAACAAGACTGTGTACACAGCCCACAAAGGAGTGCACCAAGAGTGTCCACCTCAGGTAATTAGGGAGGCTGAGCCACTGTGTCCTATAGGACACCTAGCACACAAAGCCACTCTATCAATACAGGGAAGCAGCCAAAATGTGGAGACAAAGAAATAAATCACAAATGAAAGAAATGGAGGAAAGCAAACTACTGGATATAGAGTTCAAAACCACAGTTATAAGGTTACTCAAGAGTCTTCTAGAAACCTCCAAGGAACTTAGTGAGACCTTTAAGGATCTTAGTGAGAATGCCAAAAAATTGGAAAAGAACCAGTCAGAAATTAAGAATACACTGACTGAAATAAAGAATAATATACAGAGATTAAACAGCAGACTAGAGGATCCTGAGAATCAAATCAATGATTTAAAATAAGAGGAAGCAAAAATCATCAGAAACTGTGCAGGCCAGTAGGGAGTAGCAATAAATATTCAAAGTGATGAATAGCAAGGGGCTACAACCAAGATTACTCTCTTCAGCAAAGCTATCATTTAGAATTGAAGATCAGATAGAAAGCTTCACAGATAAGAAAAAGCTAAAGGAGTTCATCACCACCAAACCAGTATTATATGAAATGCTGAATGGTATTCTTTAAGAAGAGGAAGAAGAAGAAAAAGGTAAAGGTAAAGGTAAAAATTATGAACAACAAAGTGACAACAAATATTTATCTATCAACAAGTGAATCTAAAAATCAAGTGAATAAAAAATCTGATGAACAGAATAAACTGGTGAGTATAATAGAATCAGGGGCATAGAAAGGAAGTGGACTGGCAATTCTCGGGGGGGAAGGGGGTATTCGAGGTGTGGGAAGAGACTGGACAAAAATCGTACACTTATGGAGGAGGACAGTGGGGGGTTAAGGGCATGTGTTGGAGTGGGAACTGGGTGGAGGGGAGTTCTGGGGGAAAAAAGAGAAACAACTGTAATAATCTGAACAATAAAGATTCATTTTTTTAAAAAAGAATGAGGGTAGTTTAAGGGACCTTTGTGACAACATGAAGCATAACATCTGCATCATAGGGGTTACCAGGACAAGAAAAGAGAGAACAAGGAATTGAGAACCGATTTGAAGAAATAATGACTAAAACTTCTGTAACTTGGGGCAGAAAAGAAGACACACATTTCCAGGAATCCCAGAGAGTTTCAAACAAGATGTACCCAAAGAGGCTCACATCAAGACACTATATAATGAAAATAGGAAAGGTTAAAGACAAAGAGAGAATCTTAAAAGCAGTAAGAAAAAAACAGTTAGCTACCTACAAGAAAGCACCCATAAGACTATCTGCTTATTTCTCAACAGAAACATTTCAGGCTAGAAGAGACTGGCATGAAATATTCAAAGCAAAGAAAAGCAAGGACCTACAATCAAAACTATTTTACCCAGCAAGGTTACCATTTAAAATTGAGGGAGAAATAAAGAACTTCGCAGATAAGAAAAATCTAAAGGAGTTTGTTATTACCAAACCAGTATTACAAGAAATGTGAAAGGGCCTTCTAAAAGGAGGAGGAGGAGAAGAAGAAGAGGTGGCAGTGGAGGAGGAGGAGGAAGGAGAAGTAGAAACTGAGGAACATAGCTAAAAGAATAAAATGGCAATAAACATGTACCTACCAATCACTTAGAATGTAAATGGCTTAAATGTTCCAATAAGAGACATAGGGTAGCTGAATGAATAAGAAAAAAAGAACCACTTGGGTGATGGGTGCTTGCCTGGGGTTGGAATGGCTAGAGGGAGGGAGGAATCAATTAGGGAAAAAGGAGACATATGTAAAACTTTAGACAATAAATAAAGAACCATATATATGCTGTCTATATGAGACCCATTCAGAACAAAATATACACACAGGCTAAAAGGGATGAAAAATATATTTCATGCAAATTAAACTGAAAAATAACCTTGGGGTAGTACTACTCATATCTGACAAAATAGACTTTAAAACAAAGGGTATAGTAGAGACAAAGAAGGACACTACATAATGATAAAGGGAGCAATCCAACAAGAGGATATAACCCTTATAAACACTTATACACCCAGCATAAGAGCTCCTAAATTTATAAAGCATATCTCGATGAACATAAAGGGAGAAATGGACAGTAATGTAATCATAGTATAAAAGTTTAATACCTTATTGACATCAATGGGTAGATCTTCCAGATAGACAATCAACAAGAAAACAATGGCCTTAAATGACACACTAGATCAGATTAATTTACAGAGCATTTACCTCAAAGTAGTGGTATATACATTCTTTTGAAGTGCACATGGAACGTTTTCTAGGAAGAGCACATGTTAGGACACAAAACAAGTCTCAATAAACAAAACTGAAATCATATCAAGCATCTTCTCTGACCATAATGATATGAAACTAGAAACCAATCACAAGAACAAAACTGAAAACACACAAAGACATGAAGGCTAAATAACATGTTACTTAAAAATAAATGGGTTGCCGAAACCGGTTTGGCTCAGTGGATAGAGCGTCGGCCTGCGGACTGAAGGGTCCCAGGTTCGATTCCGGTCAAGGGCATGTACTTGGGTTGCAGGCAATTCCCCAGTGGGGAATGTGCAGGAGGCAGCTGATCGATGTTTCCCTCTCATCGATGTTTCTAACTTTCTATCTCTCTCCCTTCCTCTCTGTAATAAATCAATAAAATATATTTAAAAAAAAAATAAAAAAATAAATGGGATAACAATGAGATCAAGAAAGAAATCAAAAGATATCTTGAAACAAATGAAAATGAGAACAAAACAACCCAAACTCTATCGTAAATAATGAAAGCAGTCCTAAGAGAAAAATTTATACAGGCTTACCTCAAGCAACAAAAAAGAAAATAATAAAAATCACAGCATAAATAAATAAAATAGAGTCTAAAAAACAAAACAGAAGACCAGTGAAATCAAGAGCTGGTTCTTTGAAAAATTAAACAAGGGAAAAAAAATGAAAATGGAGGCCAAATAGGCAGACATGTCCTGCGTCTTTTCCCAGAGCAGATAGAAGAAACAACACCTGGAATTGATGAATTAGACAAAGCAGGTGAAGCAATCTGCAGCTAGAAAGCTGCAGAGGACACCTGGAGAATGGTAGGCTAGGGGATCTGGGCTGGAGAGAGAGACACTTGACCACTGGGACAAGAGGGTCAGAAAGAACCTGTATGGCACCAAGTCCTAATCCCTTGGGGACAGGCATAGGATCCAGCTGTGGGCCACCACAGGGCTGATGGCAGCCAGGGAATCTAGATCTAAGTTCACAGCCACAAGAGGCTGCATCCAGAAAGGCAGCCTGAAGGCCTGCCCAAGCCACGTGGAGCTGGGGGGAGAGAAACTCGCAGTTGTGTGATTGTTTTGCCTTTGTTTTGTCTTTGCTTTTATTCACTAAACCCAGTTCATAGGACCTTTCAATTACAAACATTCACCAAGGCTGTCGTTCAGGTGGAGTTCCAGATTTGTGGAGGCTGGGAAGAGGCTGTGGAGGAAAGCTGCACAGGGAGATGTGACCAGGAATCTGACAGAGACATTCCAGACCCTCCAAAGCTAAGCAGCCATTTTTTTTCCTGAAGAGTCAGCCCCTCTCAGCAGCCTCAGGGTTTGCAGAGAAAACAAATGCTCTGAATAGCCCCAGGGAGCCTTCAGGACTGGGTTGAGGAGGGCTATTAGGTCCCAGAAAACAATGCAGCACCACCCTCACCTAAAGTCCTTTCAGAAACAGATTCTTGAGTGATTAAGACTGAGAGCAGGTAGACAGGCAAAGCAGACAGATTGGTCCCTCCTGCATGCAGCCAAGGCTGTGGAGACAGACACAGAGGAGCCAAGGATTGCTTGGAACTTCAACACAGTGCTAACTACCTAACATGAAACTGAGAAGTGGCACACAGAACAGAAGAGTGGGGCATTAAAACTCGGCTGAAGCAAATGACACTTCACTTTTATATTTTTTCTTTTATTTAAAAATTTTCTGTTTTTTTTAAAAAAATTTTGTATTATTTTTTCATCATTCTATTTTTATTTTTTATTTTATCTTATTTTTCTTTTTTCCCACTCTTTTCTTCCTCACTTCTCCCCTTTTATCCTGTTTTTGCTTCTCCTGTCCCCACTTTAGTTTTTCTATTTTTTCTTTTTACCCCTTGTTAAAAAATTGATCTTCTTTATCTGCTTTATAGATGTGTTATTATTATTGTAGTTTCTGTTGGCTTACTAATATATCTAATTTCCTCTCCCATGCTCCAAGTTCATGCACCCTTCTCTTTTTCTTTGCTAGTCAACTTTTTAAATGCTTTTGTTTTTCCTCTCCTCACACTCTCTTCTTATCCTAATTGTTTAATTACTTTCAATCACTAGACTCAAGCCTATCTGCTCTTCTCTACTCTCCTTTTCTAAAAATAGATGAATATATAAATAAATTAAAAATTTTTTGTTTTGTCTTTTTATTTATTGATTATTTTCTTTTCTTCTTTTCCACTCATGCTCTTTCTACCTCCTCTATACTGAACCATGCTCCTTCCCATATTCATTCAATTCCTTCACCTTACTTTCTGTATATAAGTTCTGCCTCTACAGATTCTGACCCTCCCTTTTTCTGGGTGTTTTTTTACTTGCATTTATTGGTTTATTTGTTTGTTTTATGGTGTTTTCTTCCAATATATATTTTCTTCTTTCTTCTTCTTTTTCTTTCCTCTCTTACATATTTTTCCTTTTCTAGATATCATTTTTGCTCTCTTTTCTCTCTCTTAATTCTCTTTTCTCTGGTGGTCACTTTTATTGGGGCTATCAGTGTTGTGAGTACATTTGTGTTGTGTTCCCTTGTGTCATGTCTTGTTGAGTTGTATTTTGTGCTGTTCAGTCAGTGTGGTACTCAGAGTACACTCCACCAACGAATGGGACAATAACAGTCAAGACCCAAACATCCCAAGTAGAGTGCATGCCTAGAATAGCCATCCCAGAAGATGTGAAAGATCACACCACTGGGTACCACAAAACATCTACTATATAAGAGAAACTCAAAAAAAGTCTGGGTGACATAGAAGTTTGATCTAATACATGGAAACAATCACAAGGGAACACAAAAATGGGGAGACAAAGAAACAGCCCCTATGCAAAAAAGGAGGAATCTCCAGAAAAGGAAATAAAATAAATGGAGGCAAACAATTTGTCAGAGAAAGAATTAAGAGCAATGGTTATAAGGATGCTGAAAAGGATAGAAGAAAAATTCAAAAACAAGTATAAGAATCAAGAGGAAATGAAGGTGAATCAAGAGAAAATGAAGCCCTAACTGGTTTGGCTCAGTGGATAGAGCATCAGCCTGAGGACTGAAGGGTCCCAGGTTCGATTCTGGTTAAGGGCATGTACCTTGGTTGCGTTAAAAGAAAAGGTAGAAAAAACACCCAAGCAGAGTAGCAACTGAAAAAAAAAAAAACACACTTAAAAAGCAGGAGAAGAGCCTAAGGGAACTTTGGGACAACACTAAACAAAACAACACCTGCATAATAGGGGTATCAGAAGTAGAGGAAGTTGAGCAAGGAACAGAAAACCTATCTGAAGAAACAATGACAGAAAACTTCCCTGCTATTGGGAAGAAAAAAATGATACAAGTGCAAGAAGCACACAGAGTCCCAAACAAAATGAATCCAAAAAGACCAACACCAAGACATATCATGATTAAATTGGCAAACATCAACAAACAACAAAGTAAGAATCTTAAAGGCTGCCAGAGAGTGAAAGAAAATTACCTACCAGGGATCTCCCATTAAACTATCAACTTATTTCTCCACAGAAACACATCAGACCACAAGGAAATGGAATAAAATATACAAAGTGATACAAAGCAAGGGACTGAATCCAAAAATAAGAAGGCGAAATCAGGAGGTTCACAGACAAAAAAAGGATAGGGGAGTTTATTACCACCAAGCTAGCAATGAAAGAAATGCTAAAGGGAATGCTGTAAAAAGAAGAAATAGAAAGGGAATAAGGAACACAGACATAAAGAATAAAAATGGTGACACGTATCTATCAATAATAACCTTAAAACATAAATGGATTAAATGCTCCATTCAAAAGACATAGGGTAGCTGAATGAATATGAAAACATGACCCATATAACTGCTGTCTACAAGATACCCAGCTTAGAACAAAGGATTCACATAGACTGAAAGTCAAGGGATAGAAAAAATGTTTTCAGGAAAATGGAAATGAAAAAAAAAAAAAGCTGGGGTAGCAATACTTATATCTGACAAAATAGATCTCAAAGTGAAGGCCATAACAAGAGAA
>NW_006287321.1:2393-9411 GCF_000327345.1 Myotis davidii | reverse complement strand
AACAAGAGGATATAACACTGGTAAGCATATATGCACCCAATACAGGAGCACCCAAATTCATAAAAAAAACTTCTCCAAGATATCAAGAGAGAGGTAAAAAGCAACACAGTCATAGTAGGGGACTTTAATACCACGTTGACACCACTGGATAAATTCTCTAAACAAAAAATCATCAAAGAAACATCAATCCTAAATGACTCACTAGATCAGATGGAATTAATTGACATCTTCAGAACATTTCACCCCAAAGCTACAGACTATACATTCTTCTCAAGTGCACATGGGACATTTTTAAAGACAGACCACAAATTGGGACACAGGCAAAGTCTCTTCAAATTCAAGAAAATAGAAATCATATCAAGCATCTTCTCAGATCACAATGGCATAAGATTAGACATCAACTACAATAAAAACAGTGAAAAAAATCAAACACTTGGAGGTTAAATAACATGCTATTAACCCATTATATGCCATAAGTGTCTGTAGATACAAGTGGCAGACCTTCCACATACGCCCTGCGCATCTATAAAAAAAAATGTTTTCCTTAAGTGCTGGCTCTGACCAACTCTGAAATCAATTTTTGTGAGAATTTTCAGCTGGAAAATATTCAAGAACACCCAAATTGTGAGTAATATATTTATTTTTATAATATTCATTGCAAATTCATTTTTTAAATTAAATTAAAAATATCATGGCATGTGAGGATGGTTTCTGTTTTGGACACATGGCAGTTAACTGATCAAACAATGATTGGGTTACCAACAAGATCAAAGAAGAAATAAAAAGCATCCTGGAAACAAATGACAATGAAAACATAGCAATCCATAATCTATGGGACACAGTGAAGGCAGTCCTGAGAGGGAAGTTCATAGCATTACAGGTCTACATCAAAAAACAAGAAAAAATGATAGTGAATTATCTAACCCAACTTAAAGAATTAGAGCTAGAGCAACAAGAAAATCCTAGAGTAAGCAGAAGGAAGGATATAATAAAGATCAGAGCAGAAATAAACAACATAGAAACAAAAAAAAAACCCCATAATCATTAAAACCAAGAGCTGGTTCTTTGAAAGGATAAACATGATTGATGAACCTCTGGCAGACTCATTGAGAAACAAAGAGAGAGGATCCAAATAAACAAAATCAGAAATGAAAGAGGTGAAGTAACAATTGATGCCACAAACATACAAAGGATTGTAAAAAAAAATACTATGAACAACCCTACTCCAACAAACTGGACAACCTAGGATGAAATAGACATATTCCAAGAAAAATACAAGCTTCTAAAAGTCAATCAGGAAGAATAAAAATAGAAAAACTCAATAGGTCGATAACTACTGATAAATTTAAGGCAGTAATCAAAAAACTTACAGCAAACAAAAGTCCTGGACCAAACATTCAAAGAATAACTAAAACTATCCTCTTCAGACTATTACAAAAAATTAAAGAGGAAGGCACACTTCCAAGCTCTTTCTATGAAGCCAGTGTTGCCCTAATCCCAAGACCAGATAAAGATACTACAAAGAAAGAAAATTACAGGCCAATATTCCTGATGAACATAGATGCTAAAATCCTCAACAAAATTCTAGAAAGTCAGATCCAGCATTACATTAGAAAGATCATACACCATGACCAAGTGGGATTTATTCCGGGGATACAAGGTTGGTACAATATCTGCAAATCAATAAATGTTGTACATCACATAAACAAATTGAGAGACTACTAATAAAAGTACATAATCATATCAATTGATGCAGAAAAAGAATTTGACAAAATCCAACACCCTTTCTTGATAAAAACTCTCAGCAAAGTGGGAATAGAGGGATCAAAGCTCAACATAATAGAAGCCTTATATGACAAACCTACAGCCAACATCATACTCGATGGGCAAAAGCTAAAACCATTTCCCTTAAGAACAGGAACAAGACAGGGATGGCCACTCTCAGCACTCCTGTTTGACATAATATTGGAAGTGATGGCCACAGCAATCTGAGAAGAAATAAAAGGCATCAAATTGGAAAAGAAGAAGTAAAACTGTCATTATTCACAGATGACGTGCTATTGCACATAGAAAAATCCTAAAGATTCCATCAAAAAACTACTAGACTTAATAAATGAATTCGGCAATGTAGCAGGATACAAAATTAACACTGAGAAATCTATGGCTTTTTTATACACCAACCAGAGGCCCAGTGCATGAATTCATGCATGGGTGGGGTCCCTTGGCCTGGCTGGTGATCAGGGCTGATTGGGGCTGCAGGAGGTTAAACAGGGGGAGGGGCCACAGGAGGTTGGCTGGCGGGGGAGGGCACAGGCCGAGGGAGGTTGGCTGTTTAGGGGGAGGGGCTGCGTGAAGTGGCCCACAGCCCTGATTGCAGTCATTGGGGCCGGCCAGCTGAGTGGAGAGACCATGGGAGGTTGGCCAGCTGTGGGAGGTTGGCTGTAAGAGCACTCCTGCATTGCGCATCTGCCCCCTGGTGCACATCATAACTACCAGTCGACCGCTCTTTCGGTTGTTCAGTCTTTTAGTTGTCTGGTCACTTAGGTTTTTATATAAATAGATAATGAACTCACAGAAAGAGAAACTAAAAGGAAAATCCCAGAAAGGGGAAAAAAGATGGCTGCCGATGGGAAGGCAGACTGCAAGACAGTGTGAGAGTGAACAAAAGTAGAGTGTGTGGACATTACGAGAGTGTAATTTTGTGGGTGAGCGATAGCTATACTCCAGGGGACTGTTGGAGACTGCCGGATCGGAATTCCCTAACCGGGCAGCCTCCACTGCTGCTGAAATCTCTCCCAGAGTGGCCGGCTCATCCGTGGAGACCACACCATCTTGAGTGGCTGTTATCAGAAGCATATACATCCAGAGACCCTGCAACCATGGCACCCAGGGACCAGCTTAGAACCCAAGAACACCGGATCTCAAGTAGCGCGAATACGTGGACTCAGATGAGCCCTGCTCCTCCTCACTGAAAGGTCAGATTTCGTCTAGATAAAGGTGCAATTTGTAATTCGGGTTGGAGAGAGGAACGCGTGAGGGGGAAGTCTGCACCCCACAAAGTCTGCGGTCGTTGGGGTCAGAGTGACCCGAGAGTGTGGAAGGGGACCCGCAGGGATGCTGGCAGAAGGGAACTCTAAAAAAATCAGCCCATAGCTGGACTGGGTGCAAAAAGGCAGCCTCGGATTTTGCCAGTGTGCCGGCTGCTTAGTGCCAGGGGAGAGAGAATGTGCGGAAGAGACGTTGGGAGAATTGTGCACAGAGCTGGATGGTGGAGTGTGGGGCACAGCTATAGGGTTAAGCCCCAGACTGACCTGTTGGCAAAGTCACAAAGGAAGTGCTGCCAAAACAAGTGAAACTCACAAGAACGGTGTAACTATGGTAACCACTACCTTGTTTACCTCTGACTATAAAATAAAGGCTTAGCTTGCCTCTGGATCTTTCTCTGTGGCCTCAGCCAGGCACAGGAAGATCCATGGAGACTAAAGAGAGCTATGCTGATCACCTGAATGCTGTCTCTGTGTCCTTCATTCTTGGCCAACTCTGTCCACACCTTTGGGAAACCCTGGCCCGCTGGGGCAGGACCCCGGCATCTGGCACCCAAACAGGCTGAACAGAATTCCCCTAGGTAAGCCCCCCATTCCCCTAGGTAATCCCCACACTTGGGATGGATAGGACTCCACCATAGGGTGCTGCAGACCCCCCTATAGATGATAAGTAGGGTGAGAGGGTGGATAGTACAGAACTTAGATTGAGAAGATGTGCCATACTGAGTCTAAAGGAAAAAGACTCTGTATTGATCTTTTTACACATATGCTTGCTAGCAGAGGAGTCAAGGTTACTCCCAGTCAGACGGAACATTTTATACAAGAAGTATGTCCATGCTTTTCTGAGGAAGAAAAGGTAAATGTAATGGCATGGGAGAAGGTAGGCCCAAAGAGCCTTATCCTTAACCCCACTGCAGCCTTCCCACCCCGGGAAAGTGCAGGATTGGCAAGCTCTCCCTGGGGTGATAGATCAGGACTCAGGTAATAGCAGAAAGCTCCAATCCTATTCTTAAAATAGATACAATAGAGCAACTGGGGTTTTTCTTTTTAATGCCTGTTTTGGATATGTTAAATTTTTTAAAAATACAATGCAGAGGGTTGTACAGCAGCCAAAAGGCATCGGGCCTCCTGTACAATAGCCTCTGCCGACCTAGCCCAGTGGAAGGATGCAAAACCAGACAGGAGTTTTACCAGATCTAGTAATGATGTGGGGAACAGGTTGTGTTTTGTATCTTTCCAGAGGAGCAGTGCAGACAATTTGGGTACCAGAGCATTACGTGCGTCACCACAATGGACCCAGAGATGCTCCTTGTCCCATCGTTCCAAAGACTTAGAGTTGACCTGATGACAGAAAAGCAGAAAAAAAGAAGAAAAGGAAGGCTATGCAAGGGACCAAGGTGCCAACATGGGGTCAGCTGAAGAAGTTAACAACTGAAGCCCAGCAGATGGTAGAAAAGTAAGAAGTGGAAGCTACTCGCTCAGCCATGTTTCTGGCTATGTTAGCATTGGTCAGCTGCCAGTCTTGTGCAGCCAAGTCCAAGGACTCTGAGTAAATCAGCAAAAGAAAATTTCATTTAGTAGAAAAATGTTACTGTAATTTGATTTCTCTCTCATTGTTGTGTTGCATTGGCATTGTTTTGTTATTGTTTTAATAGCCAGAGTTTTGTTCTTGATGCTTAAGTTTTGCTTTCATTATGGTAGCTTAAAAACTTTCATTATACTAGCTTAAAAATAAAAGAAGGGTGAGATGTGGGGTGCGGCTATAGGGTTAAGCCTTGGACTGACCTCTTGGCAAAGTCACAAACAAGTCCCAGCTTAGAGGGCACAGTCCTCTTAGCATAATTAGGCTTGACCTTATAATGCTCCCTAGATCTTATCTGGGAAGCTAATCGGCTGAGGGAGGTGCAGGAAGTGCTGCCAAAACAAGTGAAGCTCACAAGAACGGTGTAACTATGGTAACCACTACCTTGTTTACCTCTGACTATAAAATAAAGGCTTAGCTTGCCTCTGGATCTTTCTCTGTGGCCTCATCCAGGCACAGGAAGATCCACGGAGACTAAAGAGAGCTATGCTGATTATCTGAATGCTGTCTCCATGTCCAACTCTGTCCACACCTTTGGGAGCCCCTGGCCCACTGGGGCTGGACCCCGGCAGTGGAGGTTGTGGGCTCCCACACTTATTCTGGCTCTTTTTGTTCTCTCTCTCTTTAAATCCGTGCTTTTTATTGTTAAACACAATACATAGGATTGACCAATCGGGGTCACTCACAGAGACTGCAGAGGAAAGTTGTTTTATGTGAAATCTGGGGATCAGAGTGGGGAGTAATGATCAAGGAACCAGCACTGGGGCAGCCAATTCTCCCAAACCAGTATTAAGTGTGACAAGGAAAACAAAACCTAAATACTGGCTAGAGAAGACTTATAGCCCCACAGGTCAATCCAGAAACACTGCCACCCAGGGGCTGAACCACAAATTGACTCTTCTGTAAATACAAATAAAGGCAGTCCGAGAAACAAAGAAATACTGCCTGCTTTAAAATCAGGACTGTGGTTTACAGCACAGAGGAGCAGTGTATCGCAGGGAACTACAATACTCTCCTGAATACCTGACAGGACAAAGTCGTGCCAAACAAGAATAGAGTAAGTGAATGACCTTCATTACTGCACATTTTTATTTTTTTCACCTTTTACTTAAGAAACTAATTTTTTTCTTTTTTCCTCACTTGATTTTACCTTTTTAATTATTACCTTTTTATTTTTAATCAGGATTATTACTACTACTATTTTATCTTATTTTTAAAGTGTCATTTTATTTTCTCTTTATTTTATTTTGGGATTAGTGTTCTACATTCTATTTTCATCTTTCTTTTAGCATCATTTTACTTTATCTCAATTTTACCTTTATGCCAACACTCTCCTCCTCACTTTTCCACTTTTGTTGTCCTGTTTCTCTTACCATATTCCTGCTTTATATTCTCCCTATTCCTTCTTTTTACCCTGTTAAAATTTCACCCTACTTATATATCTAATTTTCAATCCTCTGCTCTAAGTCCATACACACCTCGCTCTTCTCTTTCTTCACTATCCAATTTTTTTTTCTCTGTCATTTTGTTGTTGTTTGCTTGATTGCTAATTATATCGGGGGGGTTTATGCTTTTTTGTGAGATTGTTTTGCTTTTGCTTTTTGTTTTGTTGTTGGTGGTTTTTTTGGTTATTTTTTGCTTCTGTTTTCCCTTGCCTCACTTGATATTAGTTGTGGTTTGTAGTTTGCATTCATCTCTAGGTATCTGTTGCTGGCATTTGCTGGGATTAGTGGCTGTTCTATTGGAGTTTTCTCCCCATATAAATAGTTTCTTCCCCTCTTCTATTTCATACTCTTTCTTTTCTCTCTTACTTTTTTTCCCCTTTCCCAACTTCATTTTTGCACTCCTTTTTTTCTTTTTATCAGTTTTCTTCCTTTCTTTCTTTTTTTCTTTCTTTCTTATCCCCTAACTCTCTTTTCTCTTGTGGTCACCTTTATTTGGGATTATTAGTATCGTGAATACATTTGTGTTCAGTGCCTTGTGCATTGTGCCTTGTTGTGTTGTATTTTGTGCCTTTAACTCAATGCAGGACAGAGAGAACTACATAACTAGATACCCGGAGAAGAGAGATCATGGGGAGACAAAGAAACACCCTGCATATGAAAAAAAAAAAAAAACAGGCATCACCAAAAAAGGAAGTAAATGAAATGGAGGCAAACAACCTGTCCGAGAAAGAATTTAGAGAAATAGTTGTAAGGTGGATGAAAAGAATGGAAGACAAATTCAACAATATGTGTAAGAACCAAGAGGAAATGAAGAAGAAATGAAAAATGACATCACTGCTATAAAGAACTCAATAGAAAGCATCAAGAGTAGACTAGAAGAAGCAGAGAACCACATCAGTGAGCTAGAAGACAAGGTAGGAAAAAATACCCAAGCAGAGCAGCTTCTA
>NW_006287321.1:0-1388 GCF_000327345.1 Myotis davidii | reverse complement strand
CAGCCAATGAAAGACTCAACGTCTAGATATGTCAGTGAGATCAAACATGGGTAGACAAAGAAACCCCCAAAGGAAAGAGAAGGAGGGCTCCCCAGAAAAGCAGCTAAGTAATACAGAGGCATGCAACATGACAGAAAAAGAATTCAGAATAAGGGTCCTAGAGTGCACAAACCGGATGGAGGAAAAAATCGACAACCTCTGCAAGAAGCAAGAAGAAACAGATGAAAAACTCAACAACTTAGGTAAGACCCAAGAAGAAATGAAGAATGATATAGCTGCAATAAAAAACACCATTGAAAGTATCAACAGTAGACTAGGAGAAGCGGAGGACCGAATTAGTGAATTAGAAGACAAGGAAGCAAAACACAGCCAAAATGTACTGCAATTGGAGAAAAAAATTAAAAGACAGGAGGAGAGCCTAAGGGAGCTTTGGGACAACATGAAACGAAACAACATACGAATAATAGGGGTACCAGAACAACAGAAAGATGAACAAGGATTAGAAAACCTATTCGAAGAAATAATATCAGAAAACTACCCTGAGGTGGGGAAGAAAAAAGTCACACAACCCCAGTGAGTCCCAAACAAGGTGAACCCGAACAGACCCACACCAAGACACATCATAATTACCATGGCAAATGTTCAGGACAAATAGAAAATCTTACAGGCCGCAAGAGAGAGACGGAAAGTCACATACAAGGGATCTCCCATTAGATTATCAAATGACTTCTCAACAGAAACACATCAGGCAAGAAGGGAATGGAATGAAATATACAAAGTCATGCAAAGGAAGGGCCTAAATCCAAGAATACTGTACCCAGCAAGTCTATCAATCAAAATTGAGGGTGAAATCAGGAGCTTCACAGACAAAAAAGGACTAAGGGATTTTATTACCACCAAACCAGCAATGCAAGAAGTGCTAAGGGGTCTGCTGTAAAAAGGAAAAAAAGGAAACAAAGAAAGAACACAGGGGTAAAGAATAAAAATGGTGACAAACAAATATCTATCAATAATAACTTTAAATGTAAATGGATTAAATGCCCCAATCAAAAGACATGGGATAACTGAGTGGATAAGAAAACATGACCCATATATCTTCTGTCTATAGGAAACACACCTCAGAAAAAAAGACGCACACAGACTGATGGTGAAGGGATGGAAAAAGGTTTCTCAGGTGAATGGAAATGAAAAAAAAAGCTGGGGTAGCAATATTTATATCTGACAAATTAGATCTCAAAGTGAAGGACATAAAAAGAGATAAGGAAGGCCACTTCATAATACTAAAGGGAGCAATCCAACAAGAAGAAATAACTCTGGTAAACATATATGCACCCACACACATAAAAAAACTTCTTGAGGATGTCAAGGGAGAGATTGACAGCAATACA
>NW_006287320.1:0-373 GCF_000327345.1 Myotis davidii | reverse complement strand
CAGCAGAAGCTATGGAGAGATCTGCAGATTCCTTTTCCTTATTTGGCGTTTGGAGATGCTCAGATGAGGCCCAGCTGTGAAGCAATGCAAGCTGCTGTGGGGCCTTGAGCCTTCTTTTGGATGTTCTGGTTCCCTCTGACCCAGCTACAGTTTGTTAGGTAATTTTAGATCTCAAAGGGCCAGCCCATTTATATGCAAAAGCCTCTGCTCACAGCTTGGGTGAGGCGGGGCCTCAGGGAATCAACAGGAGGGAGCAAACAGCTATGGCTGCTCCTCAGCCCTGCCCTAAGAGACTGCCCTCAGTGTCCTGTGGTAGTCGCTGCAAGCACCTCTGAGTTCTGCCCTCGAGTTCTGCCTGCTGTCAGACAGTCCA
>NW_006287319.1:0-251 GCF_000327345.1 Myotis davidii | reverse complement strand
CATGCTCACAGTGTCCCACAGACTCCCCACCACACAGTCCTCCCCTCTACCCTCCCCTCCTCACGGCAGGGTCTCACCTTTAGAAGCTGAGAGAGACACATCAGAGCCCTAGCCCCTGTCACTGCCTGAGGGGGACACACCAGGACAGGGTCAGAGCTCCAGGGCAGGAGACTAAGGAGGAACTATGGGGGGGGGTGGTCTCACATCACCCCCATCTGCACTGTCCCAGGACCTCAGGGGTCCCCCCTCCA
>NW_006287318.1:0-220 GCF_000327345.1 Myotis davidii | reverse complement strand
TATGAGTATTGCTACTTCAGCTATTTTTTCTTTCCATTTACATGGAAAATGTTTTTCCATCCCTTCACTTTCATCCTGTGTGTGTCTTTTGTTTTGAGGTGAGCCTCTTGTACACAGCATATAGTTGGGTCATGTTTTTTTTGTTTGTTTGTTTGTTCATTCATTTGTTTTTAAATATATTTTATTGATTTACAGAGAAGAAGGGAGAGGAATAGAGAGT
>NW_006287317.1:0-453 GCF_000327345.1 Myotis davidii | reverse complement strand
TCTTTGGTGGATCTATTCCATACCTGCCCTTCCTCTCCCCTTAGAGATCTGTCAGTATGAACCAGTTAAGCAGACCTCCAGTCCCATCCTGTCCTCCAGCACCACTTGTGGGGCCTCAACACCAATACTCACCAGGGTCATTGGCTGGGGTGATAAGTCCCCTGGGTCATTGCAAAAACTACATTACCCAGAAAGAACTGCACCAGAGTCAGTCAGGTAAGGAGCATTTTGGTGTGCCCTCCAGTTAGGGTGGGACTTCCTTCATCCTCCTCCTGGGGGTCATTTTGGCCTCTTCTGTGGGTGCACAGACTCACAGGCTTCAGCGCTTGGTGGCGAGTAGCAGGAGGTGGTGGAGGCAGCGGCCCCGCTGGACAGGATGTGTCTGAGGCTTGTTGAGCCCAAACCAGTGGGATTGGGGTTCCCGTGCCTCCCCAACTCCTCTCCGCTCACACA
>NW_006287316.1:0-221 GCF_000327345.1 Myotis davidii | reverse complement strand
GAATGTAGAACACTAATCCCAAAATAAAATAGAACATAAAATGACACTTTAAAAAATGGTAAAATGGTAGTAGTAATAATACTGGTTAAAAATAAAAATGTAGTAATTAAAAAGGTAAAATCAGGTGATGAAAAAAGAAATAGTTTCTTAATTAAAAGGTGAAAATAGAATTAAAAATAAAAATAAATATGTACAGTAGTGAAGGTGCTTCAGGTCCTCTA
>NW_006287315.1:0-296 GCF_000327345.1 Myotis davidii | reverse complement strand
GCTAATATGCAAATGGTCATCAAGCCCTCATGCTGTCATGCTGTAACAGCTCAGACACCCAGCACTGGGGAGAGAGGAATGGGGACCAGACAGGCACAAATGAGCCCATGAGAGAAGAAAGGGGACCAGCTAGGCACAAATGAGTTCGCGAGAGAGGGATGGGGACCAGCCAGGCTGCAGCCCAGGAGAGGGACAAGCTGCCCACCCCACAGTCCCAGGAGGCTGTGGCTACGACACAGGTGAAGCTACCCAACCATGGTCCTCTGTGGCTGCGGCTGGCTGGGCAAAGCTGGCCA
>NW_006287314.1:0-214 GCF_000327345.1 Myotis davidii | reverse complement strand
AGGGTGTGAGGGCCGGCTCACATCTCCTTCTCCTTCCTTTTGCTCCTCCTCTGGCTGTTTAGCTCGCCCAGCTTCTTATCCAGGCTCCTCTGCAGCTGGGCCCACTTGGCGGGGTCCAGGGACCAGTCCTTGGTCCCACTGCTGGAGTACAGAACTGCCTCCCAGATGATTCTCTGCCGGATGTGGGCGTGGGCCCTCTCCCCACAGCCATGGA
>NW_006287313.1:0-206 GCF_000327345.1 Myotis davidii | reverse complement strand
AACTGATGAATAAAAATAGAGCCAGAGGAAAAATATACTTTAGAATATAATTGAAGCAACCCTGATATTTGCAGATTTTTAATATTTCCTACAACTTTTGTGATATTATACTATGTAAGTACAGTTTTGGTTATATTATTATATTTTAAATCTTTTTTTTTCTTGAAATATTATTTATTGCATGTAATATTATATTTAAAATAGTT
>NW_006287312.1:0-320 GCF_000327345.1 Myotis davidii | reverse complement strand
CTGATTGGTTGGTTTCTATTCCAGTCAGCATCGCTGGGCCTATCAACGGGCCTGATCATCATAAAGGCGGGGCTGATCAGTAGCCCTGGTGGAGGCCTGGAAAGAAATGGAGGCAAGGCTGCTGACCAGGCCCGCAGCTAAAGAGAGAGGCCAGTGCTGATCAACAGCTGCCACAGAGGCTATGGATCAGACCTTGCTTCTCTCTTCAAGCCTCTCTCTGGGCCTGATTTGTAGCCCCCTTAGCAGTCAGTGCTGGGTCATCATGCCTGTAGTCATAGCAGTGAGCGCTGGGTCGCCACGGCAACCCAGCGCTGACTACA
>NW_006287311.1:0-352 GCF_000327345.1 Myotis davidii | reverse complement strand
ACAAGCCTTTGACTGAAATGAGTTTAAATTCACCAGAAAAATAACAAAACAAGATAGCAAAACACAGATATCAAGGATAAATATACAGAGTGTACCCCAAAAATGTATATACACTATGAAAAGGTATTCATTCCAATGGTTTAAATCTGAAAAGAAAGAATCATCAATTGAGCTATCATCTGTTAGTTGTGTATACATTTTGGGGGGATACCCTATATTTTCCCCTCTTCAGAGATAATGAGAGAACAGGAAAGTATTCACACATGTGACTGTTCACTGGCTCCTGTGTTCGTTCTCTCTCTCTCTCACTCTCTCTCTCCTTATTTATTTAATAATAATATTACCATAGTTT
>NW_006287310.1:0-323 GCF_000327345.1 Myotis davidii | reverse complement strand
CCTAAAATATCTCAAACAAGCATCAGCTAGCATCAGCATGCCCCAAAACTATCAATAAGTGACCCAAGACCCAGCACTAGTGTCACTCTGCCATGCTTCACAATTTGTACTTGCCTGGGCACTTCCAAGCCCAATACAAGTAGCAGTCATCTGCAGATCCCCCTGTAGCTCCTGCTTGGTGCCTCCATGTAGTGGCTGACTTTTCACCTTCTGGGAGGCCATAGCAGATTACAACTCTACACATCCAGGAGGAGGAAGAGGAGGACACAGAGGAGGAGGGGAGGCAAAGGAAGAAAAGAAGAAGGAGAAGGAGAAGGAGAAGG
>NW_006287309.1:0-415 GCF_000327345.1 Myotis davidii | reverse complement strand
CAAACTCTTGTTCCTCCACAAAAGCATCAAAAAACAAACCGACACTATCAGAACTGGCATCTGTCAGGCTCTCAAACACAGTCAGAGACCTGCAGCTACTGAGCAAACCCCGAATCAAGTACATGCTACTCAGAAAGGGAAGGAGCCCAGCCGGTGTGGCTCAGGGGTTGAGCATTGGCCCAGGGACCACCAAGTTATGAATTTGATTCCCATTCAGGGCACACACATGGTTTTCAGGATTAATCCCCAATAGGAGGCATGAAGGAGGCAGTGGATCAATGATTCTCTCTTGTCATTGATGTTTCCATCTCCTCCCTCTCTCCACCTCTCTGACATCAATAACAATATTTTAAAAAGATTAATAAAAACATCAAAAATCACACAAAAAACTGAAAAGCCAGAGGATAAAGGAATA
>NW_006287308.1:0-236 GCF_000327345.1 Myotis davidii | reverse complement strand
TGTCCATGGCATTGTCTTTGTCTGCTGTCTCTATCTCACTTCTGCCTCTATCGATCTGGTAGTATAGGCTAGGTTATGCTGTGGTTACCAATAGCCCCTAAATCTTAGTGACATATAGATTTATCCCCCCCCCCCCCCTTCTAATGTCCACTCGGTGTCAGCTGGAGGTTATACTTTGTTTCATCTGTAGTTAAGGGTCAGGCTGATGGAGCTGCCATGATCTGTAATGTGTGGTC
>NW_006287307.1:0-247 GCF_000327345.1 Myotis davidii | reverse complement strand
ACCCAGCAGGAGCTACAGAGAGATCTGCAAATTTCTTTTCTTTGTTTGGGGTTTGGAAGTGCCCAGCTGTGAAGCAATGCAGGCTGCTGTCTAGGTCTTCTTTTGGGAGCTTTGGCGCTCTTTGACCCAGCTGCAGTTTGTTAGGTTTTAGATTGCAAAAGAACAGGTCATTAATATGCAAAAGCCTCTGCTCACAGGTTGGGTAGGGTTATAAATTTTTTTTTCTTTTCTTTTTTTTAATTAAATC
>NW_006287306.1:0-212 GCF_000327345.1 Myotis davidii | reverse complement strand
GAACTTAGTTTCATTCATGAAGCTGTTTGAGAAATGATTTGTTTACAAACCAAAACCAGCCCTAGCCAGTTTGTCGCAGTGCATAGAGCATCAGCCAGTGGACTGAAAGTTCCCAGGTTCTATTCTGGTCAAAGGCACAGGCCTGGGTTGTGCACTTAATCCCCAGTTCGGTGTTTACAGGAGGCAGCCAATCAATTATTCTAACTTCACTG
>NW_006287305.1:0-456 GCF_000327345.1 Myotis davidii | reverse complement strand
CTATGAGAAGTGTCTGTGCAATAAGAAGATGAAGGAAAAAGCTGTCCCCTCTCATCAGCCCCACTTTTCTCTGGGACCATGTCTGCCTCATGCCTCTCCGACGCCCTTCTCTCCCCTTCACTCAGGGCTCCCAGGAAAACCTCCCACCGGACGCGCCCCCAGACCAAGCGCCACCTGCGGAGAAGGGCCCTCTGTCGGGGGAGCCAGAGGAGATCTACTACGCCAACCTCACCTTTGAGGGGCTGAAGCCACGGGAGCCCCGGGACCAGGAGGCCACCAGCACCCAGGTGTACTCAGTGGTCAAGCGCGCACGCCAATGAGAACTTGCTCAGAGCTCGGTGCTGGCCAGAGGCATCACAGCCCCTGGGGGTGGGGGATGGGGGGGTGGGAGGAGAAGTCCGGGGCTCATTGGTGAAGCGTGATGAGACCTTGCGGCCCGATTAACATTAACGGCTG
>NW_006287304.1:5539-7205 GCF_000327345.1 Myotis davidii | reverse complement strand
ATGTAAAATGTAACACATGTCGCATACATATAGAACATTCCTGTGAAAGAATTTTTAGATTCACCAAAATATTTCTAAATATTTTATTTATTAATAAAATTGACTGAATTAAGTTTAACATCTCACATCACCACCAAAAATAAGGAAGCAGAGTATCAAGGTAATTACATGTACTCTTAATTTCTGTATGGCTGCTTTAATTCAGAAAAGTTTGTATTTTAAATACATTCAGTTTATTTAATTCATTTACTCCAATAAGTTATCCTATATAATAGAAGCCTAAAATGCAAATTGACCGAATGTCTGAATGAAAGGCAGAACGACTGGTTGCTATGATGCACACTGACCACCAGGGGGCAGACGCTTAAGGCAGGAGCTTCCTCTGGTGGTCATTGCTCTCCCACAGGGAGAGCGCTGCTCAGCCAGCAGCTGGGCTCCCTGACAGTCGGATATTCCCCAAGGGGTCCTGGACTGCAAGAGGGTGCAGGCCGGGCTGAAGGAACCACCGCCTCCCACCAAGTTCACGAATTTTGTGCACTGGGCCTCTGGTTTAAAATAAAAACAATTTGTTAGAACCAAGAAATGAATTCAGCAACATTGTGGGGTACAAAATCAATTTACAGAAATATGTGGTGTCTAATAACAAAGGGTCAGAGAGAGAAATTAAAAAATTAATCCCACTTACAATTGCATTAAAAGAATAAAGTACTAGGAGGAAACATAACTTATGAAGTGAAAGACCGGTACATTGAAAACTATAACATATTGCTGAATGTTATTGAAGAAAACACAAAAAAATGCCCTAGCCAGTTTGGCTCAGTGGATAGGGGGTTGGACTGCAGACTAAAGGGTCCTGAGTTCAACTCAGGTCAAGGGCATATGCCTGGGTTGCAGGCTCAATCCCCAAGGAGGAAGGGGGTAGGGGGAGAGGAGGAGGTAGCCGATGGATGATTCTCTCTCATCATTCATTGCTGTTTCTCTCTCTCCCTTTCCCTTCCTCTCTAAAATAAAAAAAAATATGCTTAAAAATATGAAAAAAAGACAAAAAATGGAAAGGTTTCTAGGTATTCTGGACACTGAGTTGAATAAGATAATAAAACTAGGAGATCAGTTATAAATCCTAGTAGCATGACATTAGTGTAAATACCTGACATGAAACTTTTGATGTATGAGGCATCTGTTTCAAAGATGTCTTTCCTATATAATTAAAGCCTAATATGCTAAGTGTCCAGTCATGCATTCACCAATCAAAGTGAAAAAAGCTAATGATATGCTAGGGCGAGCAACCGCTCACTATGAAATGAACTGAGCACCAGGGGGCAGATGCTTCAACTGGTAGGTTAGCTTGCTGCTCCGATCCGACCAATTGGGACTGAGCAAGATGAACCGGACATGCCCTGGAGCCCTCCCACGATCCCTCTCCAGCTGACCAACCTTCCGCATCCCTCCCTCACCTTGGTCATGCATTGCTGAGGTATCTTGGCCTGACCTGCATCCTCTCACAATTCGGGACCCCTTGGAAGATGTCAAAGAGCTGGTATTGGCTCAATCCTGCAGGCCAGGCCAAGAGACTCAATTGGTGCACGAATTCCTGCAAGGGGCCGCTAGTCTCAAATAATTCTATTGCCAGCTTTATAACAAGGCTACTAGAGAAGCACTGAGGACT
>NW_006287304.1:4292-5109 GCF_000327345.1 Myotis davidii | reverse complement strand
TCCTAGGCTTGTTCCATAAAATAAGGAGACAACTGAGAAGTGAGACGCACAGGTAGAAAATGCCTTATACTTCCCCTGAGCCGATGGGATTGCACGTATGGAGGACACTATCTTAGAGTAGGAGTAAATGATACCAGCGAGGGGACCACCACCCAGGAGCACAGTTATAAAATACATCACCATGTTATTAAGAAAGTTGTCAAAACAAGCAAGTTGGGCCATCAGATTGAGTTCACAGAAAAAGTGGGGGATTTCCAAGTCTGTACAGAAGGTTAGTCGCAACAACAGCAAACTTTCTAACAGGGAATGCAGGGCACTTGTGATCCAGGACACCAGAACCAGCAGTCCACAGAGCCGGGGGTTCATGATGACTGTGTAGTGCAGGGGGTGGCAGATGGCCACGAAGCGATCATAAGCCATCACAGTCAAAAGCAAGTCATCCAACAACGCAAAGAGTGAGAAAAAATAAATCTGGCTGATACAGCCTTTGTAGGTGATGGCTTTGCTCTGTGTCTGGATGTTCACCAGCATCTTTGGGACGGTGGTGGAGGTGACACAGATGTCTACCAAGGACAGGTTGGAGAGGAAGAAGTACATGGGCGTGTGGAGGTGGGAGTCTGAGCTGACGGCCAGGATGATGAGCAGGTTTCCCAACACAGTGATCAGGTACATGGAGAGGAAAAGCCCAAATATGAGGGGCTGCAGTGCTGGTTCCTCTGAAAATCCCAGGAGAAGAAATTCTGAAATTGGGGTATCATTGCCTCGTCCCATGTGGTGAAGGTGACTAGAAGGAAAGAAAAACTAGCATTTTCAATTT
>NW_006287304.1:2031-3581 GCF_000327345.1 Myotis davidii | reverse complement strand
AACAATTGTAAAGGAATAGTTATTCACTCATTCTAGAGGCTATGATTAACTATTTGTTTCTTTTGTATAAGGGCAATTGAGTGACACAAAGTGATACTGAAAAATGCTTTGTAGTCGGTAGAATAAGAACCTCTAAAAGATGTCCACATCCCAATCCCTAGTAGTTTTAAAAATGTTCTTTTTTTTAATAGCAAGAAAAATTAGGGTAGCAGATGGAACAGGGTTGTTAATTGGCTGACTTTATTTTATTTTTAAAATATATTTTTTTATTGGTTTCTGAGAAGAAGGGAGAGGGAGAGAGAGCTAGAAGATCAATGATGAGAGACAATCACTCATCAGCTATCTCCTGCCTGCCCCCACTGGGAATTGAACTCACAACCCAGGCATTTGCTCTTTCTTTTTCCTTTAATGCTTTATTGTTTAAAGTATTACTTATGTCTCCTTTTCCCCACATTGACCTCTCCCTGGTGCTCCCACTCCTCAGCACATTCTGGGCATGTGCTCTTGACAGAAACTGATCCGAGATCCTTCAGTCCACCAGCCGACGGTCTATCCTCTGAGTCAAACCATCGAGGGCACTAATTGACTCACTTAAAAATAGAAGATGAGCCGGGATCATCCAGGTGGAACTAAGGTAAACACAATGGTCCCCTAGATGCAAACGGGGAGGCAAGATGAAAATGTACACTACTGGGTTATTTTTTTTGTTTTAAATATATTTTTATTGGTTTCAGAGAGGCAGAGAGGTAGGCGATATAGAAACCTCAATGATGAGACAGAATCATTGAATGGCTGCCTCCTGTACGCCCCTTACTAGGAATTGAGCCAACAACCCCAACATGTGCCCTTGACTGGAGTCAAACCTTAAGTCCCCAGGCTGACGCTCAATCCACTGAGCCAAAGGAGCGAGGGCTTCACTATTGGTTTTGATGAAGGAGGAAGGGCCCTGAGTAAAGGGATGCAGGTGGTCAGCAATGCAAACTGGAATTGGCAAGAAAACAGATTCCCCCCTAGAAGGAGCCCAGTCCTGTGCACATCTTGATATGAGACTCATTTCAGGCTTCTGGCACCTAGAACTGTATATGGTCACTTTCAACAACGACTGCAGGAATATTTTCCAGCAGAAAAGGAAATCTCATGGAGTAATTTATTCAGTAAAATATGCTTGATGGAACTGAGTTTAAGTTTCTCTATTCATTAGGTTCCTTGGGTAAGGGCATTTTACTTTGAAAACCCACATGAAGTAAAGAATAAAATTTATAACTATTTGGAGATATTCCACCCCCTTAGCTGGGACAGTGAAGTCCTCATTACATAGATGTAAACTGTTGTGAACAATGATGCCTTTGTGTCATTAAGGCTTAAGGTACAGTGTGTGGCCTTAATTTCTCTATCACTGAACTGTAAAAAGTATTGGCTCTCAGCACACTACACTCTTTGGCTAGAAGATGGTCAGTCCTCAATTTATATTCCCCAAGTGCATGGCAAAATTTCTCATTCAAAGTAGGAAAAATGACCACTGCAGGATTAGGGTGAGTGTGTGTCCAGGA
>NW_006287304.1:0-972 GCF_000327345.1 Myotis davidii | reverse complement strand
GTATTGATTTGCTCAAAGTTATGAGCTAAATAAGGGATGGGCCTTGATTGGAATCTGTCAGGTTGATTTTAATTTTCAAACTCTGGGCCAGTGTTTCTCTACCCGAGATGATTTTGCCCCTGGAAATATTTGGCAATGTCTGGAGGAAGGTTACTAAACACCTATAATACCCAACACCAATAATTATCCTGCCCTACTTGCCAACATGAGAAGGTGAGAAAATCTAGTCTAGACCAGCACTTCTCCAACTTCAATGTGCATATAAGTTACCAGGATTATAGTTCAAATGCAGGCCTTGGTGGGCCAGAGATTCCTTTTTTAAAATTTTTATTTATTTACTTACTTATTTATTTATTTGTTTGTTTGTTTATTTAGAGATTCTTTGAATGAAACAAATTCCCAGGTGGTGTTATTGTTGCAGGTGCTGGTCTATGGACCACACTTTGAGTAGAAGGGTGTGGCCCTGTTAGAGTCAGGTGAGGTAGTTCTAGGTCTTTAGAACCAGAAATTATTTTGCATGTAATTTTGAATGTATAGTGTACTCACTCATTCTAGATGCTGATATAAGTTTATTGTTCAATTATCTTTTACTAGAGGCCCAGTGTGTGATTGAAATCATGTGAGGAGGCCCCTCCCTCCTGCCGTGTGAGGAGGTACCCCATGGGCTGCTTTGGGAGTCAGGCCGTACCGCCACTGTGGGTGGCCAAGACCCGCTCCTGACTTCCACCCTAGGCTCTCCGTGCACCCCTGCCTGTGTCCACTCTTGGGCTGCCTGAGCCGGGGGGTTGATTCGGCCAACACCAACCCCCCCACCCCCGGCACCCCTATCTCTGTGTGCTCTGGGCCCCTGAGCTGCCGCACCCACTCAGGCTGGTTCCCCTGTCTCTGTCTCCATCTTTGCTCTGGGCGTCACCTGCGCAACCTCCTCCTGTCCGATCATCCCGTTATGGTGTCCTGGCCTAATTTGCATAT
>NW_006287303.1:0-730 GCF_000327345.1 Myotis davidii | reverse complement strand
TGGGGGTCTGCACCCCCCTCCTAGGCCCACCCCTCATTTAATAAGGGGTCTGGGTGCCCGGGGAGCACAGTGTCCATAGGGGGCTCAGGGGGGAGACAGCTGCTCTGGGTGGGGCATCATTGGTTACTGAGGTGCCTCCAGGTGATGGAAGGTGAGGACAGGGATAGCAGGAGGGGTGCAGGATGCCTCTGTGAGAGTGGGGAGCAGGCTTTGTTCAGGGGAGGTAAGGGGGTGCTGGTTTGGGGCGTCAGGACAGCAGCTCACCTCATTTCTGTAGGAGTTTGTGGATGTCTTTGGGAGGAGAGACACATGAAGACACACACTAGAAGACTCAGTGTGGTCTCGATCTAGGAGCTCATTGTTCCTCACTCTCTCCTGTGACCAAGGACAGGAGGGGTGGCCTTTTCCTCATTTCCAGGTTCTTCTGACTGTGAGTGTGAGGGGAGCTGATTGAGACGCTGAGCTGACGTCTTTGAAGGCACGTTCTGTGACTCCTCAACATATTGTCACCTGAGAAAACATCCCAAAGCCCGATCAGGACCAGGACCAAATGGCTGCTTCTCAGGTAACAGATGTGTCCTGGGTCAGAGGCTGTGTTTGCTTTCCCTCTGACATCTGGTGATTTATTTCTCTATTTCTGATGTTCTTGCCTTCGTAGGTTGGTTTTTCTTTCCTTACTCCATTCCTTTATTCATCGTAGTCCATGTCAGCAGTTTCTATATTTCTCTCT
>NW_006287302.1:0-309 GCF_000327345.1 Myotis davidii | reverse complement strand
TCTAGAAAAAATGAGGAACATTAGGCTACATTCACGAGGGAACAGAACCCTAGCCGGTTTTGCTTAGTGGATAGAGCATCCGCCTGTAGCTAGAGTCCCAGATTCAATTCCGGCCAAGGGCACACGCCTGGGTTTGCAGGCTCCATTGCGCCCCCAGTTTGAGACATACAGGAGAACACCCAATCAATCATTCTCAGATCATTGATGTTTCTATCCTTCTCTCTCCCTTCCTGTCTGAAAGCAATAAAATATATTAAATAAATACAAATATATATAAAAAATGGGAATAAAACCTGTTTAACATGAGTT
>NW_006287301.1:618-1120 GCF_000327345.1 Myotis davidii | reverse complement strand
ATACTTTAAGCAATAAAAAATAAAATAAAATAAGAAATAAACACATAACATACAAAAAAAAAGAAAAAGAAAACAAAAGAAAAAATGGAGCAGTTGGGAGTTTCCATCACCTGCCAGCCTGAAAACACCCCTCAGCCCCTCACCCAGCCTGGACAGGCACCCCAGTAGGGACCCCCACCCTGAAGGTTGTGTGACCAGCTGCAAACAGCCATCATCCCCTCACCCAAGCTGGCCAGGCACCCCAGTGGGGACCCCCACCCTGATCCAGGACACCCTTGGAGGCACCAATGCCGGCCCCCACCCATGCTCCACCTCTATTCTATATAGTAAAAGGGTAATATGCCTCCCAGCACCATGATCAGCGGAGTTGCGAAGCCTCCCAGCACAGGGTTCTGCGGAGCTGAGCGACCTCCGGCACTGGTATCAGTGTGACAGGGGGCAGTGCCCCAACCCCCTGATCGCCCTGTGGCTCTGTGTGTGACAGGGGTGGGGCCATAACCTC
>NW_006287301.1:0-425 GCF_000327345.1 Myotis davidii | reverse complement strand
GCAGCCCCCCAACCCGCCCCCATACGGGCCCTGCTCTGTGTGTGACAGGGTAGAGCCATAACCTCCCCATCGGCCCTGCCCTGTGAGAGTGGCGCCGCCCCAACACCCTGATCGGCCCTTCTCTGTGGGTGATAGAGGGCAGTGCTCCAACACCCTGATCTGCCCTGCTCTGTGCGTGACAGTGGGCAGCGCCCCAACCCCCGGATTGGTCCTACTCTGTGCATCACTGAAGGTGGCCTTGCACCTTCAGATCTTCCCTGCTCTGTGCATGACAGGGGGCAGTGCTCAAACTCCCCAATCAGCCCTGCTCTGAGCCTGACCAGGGGCTGCACCTAGGGATTGGGCCTGCCCTCTGCCACCTGGGAGCGGACCGAAGCCAGCAGGTTGTTAAGTCCTGAGGGGTCCCAGACTGGGAGAGGGTACAG
>NW_006287300.1:0-298 GCF_000327345.1 Myotis davidii | reverse complement strand
ACTCAGGAATACTCAGAGCAATAAAAAAGGCATACTCAGCCCTGGCGGTAGCTCACTGGTTAGAGCATCGGCCCATGCGCCAAAGGGCAACAGGTTCGATTCTCATTCAAGGGCATGTACCTGGGTTTCAGGTTCAATCCCCAGCCTGTGCAGGGGCATGTGCAGGAGGCAACCAATCGATGTGTCTCTTTCACATCGATGTTTCTCTCTCTCTCCCCCTCTTTCCTCCCTTGCATCCACTCTCTTTAAAAAAAAAAAATCAATCGAAAAAAATATCCTCAGGTGAGGATTAACAATA
>NW_006287299.1:0-549 GCF_000327345.1 Myotis davidii | reverse complement strand
CGGGACTGGGGACTGCCGAGTGGGTGGAACAGTGAACCTCTTGATCCCTCCCCCAGCCTGCAGGCTCCGATAGATCACCAGATGACAAATAGGGACCTGGGGTGGGTGCTGAGTGGGACTGGAGACTGGCAAATGGGCAGAAGATGGCCCTGATAGCAGGCTAGGCCTGGGGACCCTACCCATATATGATTTCATGTGCTGGGCCTCTAGTCTATAATAAAAGTGTGATATGCTAATTAGACTGGACATCCTTCCAGATGTCCTTCTGGATGAACTTCTGGATGAAGCCAGGGCTGCCAGGGAAGCCCGGGTCCCAGATGCCTGCCAGTGGCTGGAGGGGAGCCTGGGTCCTGGGTGCCTTCTGGTGGCCAGAGGGGAGCCCAGGGCCCAGGTGCCAAAGGGAAGCCGGGGGGGGCAGCCGGAGGAAGGAAGGTCTACTCTTATATGAATTTTGTGCATCGGGCCTCTAGTAGATATATAAAACAACATATAATTTTGTCAACAAGTGTCACCCCGATAAAATTCATAAAAAAAGAAAAAGAATGTCAC
>NW_006287298.1:0-579 GCF_000327345.1 Myotis davidii | reverse complement strand
AGGGAAATTCATCACTCTCCTGAATACCTGGCAAGAGCAAGGTGAGCCAGACTGAAGAGTAGAAGAACTGAAGGACCTTCACTACTGCAAATTTTTTTTTCACCTTTTAACTAAGAAACCAATTTTTTTTCTTTTTCCATCACCTGATTTTACCCTTTTAATTACTACATTTTTATTTTTAGCCAGTATTATTACTGCTACCATTTTACCATTTTTTAAAGTGCCATGTTATTTTCTCTTTATTTTCTTTTGGGATTAGTGTTCTCCATTCTATTTTCATCGTTTCTTTAGCATCAATTTTCCCTACCTCAATTTTGCCTCTATGCTAAAACCCTCTTCCTCACTTTTCCCCTTTTGTTGTCCTGTTTCTCTTACCATACTCCTGCTTTCGATTTTCCTGATTCCTTCTTTTTTCCCCCGGTAAAAATTTCACCCTACTTATATATCCTATTTCCACTCCACTGCTCTAAATGCTTATACACCTATCCCTAATCTTTCTTCACTATCCAAAAATTTTTTTCCCTTCTTTTATCTTCCTATTGTTTTGTTGCTGTTTGCTTGATGGTTGAGTATATTGTT
>NW_006287297.1:486-910 GCF_000327345.1 Myotis davidii | reverse complement strand
GGCTTCCTCCATTGCCGTGGGCAACCCAAGCCTTTTCTCGCTCCAGCTCCGTGGCCAGGGCAGCTGGAAGCATGTATCTGGGATTTATTTATCTTCTATAACTGAAACTTTGTAGCCTTGAGCAGAGCTCAGGGCCAGCAAGGCAGGCGGGAAGCTTGGCTTCCTCCATTGCCTCCAAGCCTCCTGCTTGCTCCAGCTCCATGGCCACCGCCATCTTAGTTGGGTTAATTTGCATATTTGCTCCTGATTGGCTGGTGGGCGTGGCTGGTGGGCATGGCTGGTGGGTGTAGCAGAGGTACGGTCAATTTGCATGTTTCTCTTTTATTAGATTAGAGGCCTGTTGCATGAAGAGATTTGTGCAATAGGCTTTCCCTTGGCTGCTGGCACCTCACCAGTTTTCCTCCGGCACACGAGACCCAGGCCT
>NW_006287297.1:0-329 GCF_000327345.1 Myotis davidii | reverse complement strand
TCCGCCTGGCGCCAGGGTGTGAGGCCTCACTGCCCTGGCCCCGGACTGTCAGCCTTCGCTCCACCACTTGGAACCTAGTATGCAAATTAACCTCCATCTTTGTTGGTGGTTAATTTGCATATCGCGCTGATTAGCCATGGGAGGCATAGCGAAGGTATGGTCAAATACCATGTTTGTCTATTATTAGGTAAGACTAGTGGCCGGTGCACAAAATTCATGAATGGAGGGATGGGTTCCCTCAGCCCATCCTGCATCCTCTCTAATTGGATCCCCTTGGGGGATGTCTGACTGCCGGCAGAGGGATCAGGCCTAAACCGGCAGTCGGACAT
>NW_006287296.1:0-658 GCF_000327345.1 Myotis davidii | reverse complement strand
CAGCCACCTCTCACACCCACTGCCAGCAATGGCCCTGCTCACACCCACTGCCAGCGCCTGCCCCACTCACACCCTCAGCCAGCGCCAGAGCTGCCACTTGCACCCGCTGCTGGTACCTGTCACCGATCCCGATAGCTTGGTGCCATCAGTGGGTGAGAGTGGCGGCTGCCAGCCCTAGTCACCCTGAGGGCTTCTTCACCTCCTCCTGCTCTTGAGGGGTGATCAGGACATCAGCTGCTGCTCCCACCTGCTGACAGTGCTGGCCCCGCTCGCACTTGCTGCTGGTGCCAGCCCCAATTGCTCCACACCTTCAGCGGGTGCAAGCAGGGCTGGTGCCATCAGCGCATGGGAGCAGCAGTGGCAAGAGTGGGGCTGCTGGAAGACAGGGGACCAGGGCCATGGCAGGAGGGGCTGGGCGGGGCATGGAGGGCTGAGACCCACCCCTGTACCTACAACAGCCAAGCAGCCCACAGTTCCTTTCAAGGTGCATGAATTCATGCACTGGGCCCTTAGTTTGTTAATTATAAGAAACATATTTACATTTTTTGCACTCTAATTTAAGCTTGGAATAGGAAAGTAAAGAGAAGAAACGTAGCCCTGCAAACATCTTGATTTTAGCCCACTAAGACCCATTTCCTGTTTCTGACCTCAGGAATTG
>NW_006287295.1:0-2188 GCF_000327345.1 Myotis davidii | reverse complement strand
GTGGACAAGACAGTGTTTTGACATCTAAGGTCCGTAACAGATGACGTGCGAAACACGAAAAGACTCCTGAGCAGTACGCAATGTGTTAGGATATATACCTAGAAGTGGGATGACTGAGTCAAATGGCAAATCCATATTTAATTTTTTAGGAAACTCCATACTGTTTTCCATGAAGTTTGCACCAATCTCCATTCCCACCTGCAGTGTAGTAGGGTTCCCTTTTCTCCACCTCTGGATTTTTGGCCCTTGAAACATCAGTGGTGGCCCAGGGCAACGTCAGGGGGGAGCAGAGGTCCGAGGCCAGGAGCGTTAAGCTAAGGAAGCCCCCCACGCTCTTCAGCCTGCCCAGGGAAGTACTTGAAGGCCCACTGACCTTCCTGGGGAGCCTCTCCCTGCAGGTGTCCTACCTGCTCACACCCTCCATGGAGGGAGCTTTTACAGCGAGAGAAGCTACAGCCCTGGAGAGCTGGGGAAGTAGTGCACCTGCGGGAGGGGTGATGCCCCTTCTGAGGTTTTAGTTGTGGTCCCCCTGGGCCTGATTCTAGGCATCGGTAGAAGTTTTGCATCAGGGTGTGGGTGCGCATTGAGAAAATCTGGGAAAGTCAGGAGTGGGTGTCCTGGGTTAGGGACTGTGACATTGGGAGTGCATTTGGGTCAGAACCTAACACTGAATCCAGCTGAGCACCCCTCACTGTGAGCTGAAGCCTGAGAGAGGGAGCACGTCTGTTGGCGGAGGCATGGTGGGAACAGCACCTCGTGTTAGACCCATGGGGTTGGACTGGATCTGGGTTCAGCAACATAGGTGCTTGAATTCTGGCTGGGAATGAATTCAGAGCCAAGACTAAGACTATAAGAGAACATTTATTTGGGAAATCACAGAAGTAGAAGAAGAAATTCTTAGAAGGCATGGGTTTAGGAAACAAATTACAGAGGTAATGGACGGGCCCTTGGCTCTTAGAAATGAGAAAGGTAGCTGTTACATGCCTGGGGGGTTGGGTGGGTGAGGAGAGGTTGGGACGTGCTCCCTGGAAGACGAGTGAGCTGGGTTCTCTGTCCTAAGGCTTTAAGGGTGGAGATTTTAAGGGAGGTCCTGGGGAAAATCTCAGTAGAATATTCAGCAGCTTTCCAGGTGTTTCCCTTCACGGTCTAGGTCTCCACTGATTGAATGATTGTGGCCAGAGCCCAGGTCATCATTCAATGCAGCTGGTCCTCAGGTCAGCTCTGGCATCGCTTTTCTGGTTTTGCTGCTTTTCTGGGCCTGCAGCTAAAATGGAAGTGTGGCCTAGGGGTTATTTCTAGGGGGGAAAGGTCCGGGGTCTAAACTGCATGGCCAGCGATATGCTACAGGATGAAAGGTCTCCTGGGGATGAGGTCCCAGCCTACAGTTGTCTGTTGCTGGGCATGACCTTCTGCCTCTGGCCCATTCTCCTTCCTCCTCTGCTTCCCCAGGGACTGTAACACTCCAAAGGTTCTGTCTTAGCCGGGAGAATCTAGAACAGTGGTTCTCAACCTTGGCTGCACATTAGAATCACCTGGGAATCTTTTTAAAATCCTGATTTCTGGGCCTCATCCTCCGGAAATTCTGTTTCTTTTTTATGGGGTGGGGCCACTGGTCTAGAATATGGAACCTTCTGAAACTGGCTTTCCTTCTGTCCTGTGGGAAGCAGGCTGCTCATTTGAGCTGAATCCAATGTATGTGTTTCTTTCACATTCTTTATCCACTGACTTGGGAAGCCCTTTCACTCTACTTTCCTTGAGAATAAAAATGTCCATTGATTGAATGTACCAGGTAGAAAAAAAAGAGAGAGAAATATTGATACTTCCCGGCAGAGTGGCTCAGTGGTGAGCGTCAACCTACGAAGCAGGAGGTCACTGATCCATTCTGGTCAGGGCACATGCCAGAGGTGCAGGCCTGATCCCTAGTAGGAGGCATGCAGGAGGCAGCGATCAATGATTCTCTCATCACTGATGTTTCTCTCTATCTCACTCTTCTTTCCTCTTGCAAATATATTAAAAATACATACATACATATATATATATATAGAGAGAGAGAGAGAGAGAGAGAGAGAGAGAACGAGAGCAAGAGAGACGGCTCTAGCTGGTTTACCTCAGTGAATCGACGTGTCCCAGGTTTGTTTCTGAACAAGGGCACATACTTGGTTGCAGACTCCTCCCTGGCCCAGGCCCT
>NW_006287294.1:0-769 GCF_000327345.1 Myotis davidii | reverse complement strand
CATGTAAAGTGCCTGAATTATGGAAGACAACTACGTTTTTTATAGTTCTTATTATGCAGATGTTTATTTAACAAAAAATAATCCATCTTTCCCTTTTATCAACCATTTTGAGCACTGTGAGATTTTACACTGTCTGGCCAGGTGTCAGGCTGTGTTAAACATTTGTGTAGCTGGAGGTGACCGAGGCTCCAACTACCTCTGAAGTCTCTGCCTTTCTTTTTCCTGCTGCTTTCACATTACCCTAAGAATTACTTCTCAGATAGAGTTTGCTTCATGCAGTGCGATTAGTTGGCATGCACTCATAGTTCAGAGGGCTGGAGAGTATCACACCCAGGGGCAACGTTAAGATTTGTGGGAGGAGGTGGGGAAGGCATGGTTTTCTTTACTAAAATGAGAGGAGAGACTGTGAAAGGTGAGATGGAAAAAAAAAAAATAATCCCAGATGACTCCTCAGGCAGACGAAATTTGAAATGAGCACCTCGAAGAAACAGAATTTAGAAATTAATTTTCTCAAATACTTTGTAAACACTTACATACTTTTGGAAAGTCTTCATGTGCCCTGTTTTCCAATGTTCTCAAATTTTCCATCAGGGAAGGTCCCTATGGATAGGAAGGAGAAGCAAAGCCTTCTGAGCTCTGGTAACTGTGGGAACAAATGAAGAGATTGAGGACAGGGAACTGCAGATGCCTCCTGACCCTCCTCTCCAGCCAGGACTCTCAGAGGGGAGAGGGGGATACACAGACACTGGGGTTAGAATTGGAGGGCTGA
>NW_006287293.1:0-340 GCF_000327345.1 Myotis davidii | reverse complement strand
ATACCTATCTATAATAACCTTAAATATAAATGGGTCAATGCTCCAATCAAAAGACACCGGTTAGCAAAATGGATACAAAAACATGATGCAACTATATGATGTCTACAGGAGCGCCACCTGAAAACAAAAGACACACTCAGGATGGGAATGAAGGACTGGGAAGTGTCCATTCAAATCAAAAAGAAAGAATAAAAAGGCTGGTGTAGCAATATTCATATCAGACAAAATAGACTTTAAAATAAAGGCCATCACAAGAGACAGAAAGATCACTGCATGATACTAAAGGCATTAACCAAAAAGACAATATAACTCTAGTAAACATATATTCACCCAACATAGG
>NW_006287292.1:0-378 GCF_000327345.1 Myotis davidii | reverse complement strand
GACAGATGTTGCAGCCAGATCCCCCTCACATCCTTTATTTGAAACTAGAGACCCAGTGCATGAAAATTCACTGGGAAAATTCATGCACTGGAAGGGGGGAGGGTGCCTCAGCCAGCCTGCCCCCTCTCACAGTCTGGGAGCCCTCAGGGGGCAGGAGGCAACCCGGCGATCAAGGGAAGGTGATACCCCCATTACACTTCTTCTGCAGCCACTGATGGCAGCACAAGCCTTGGCCTGCCCTGGTTACCTGAGCCTCGGGCGGCCCTGAATGGCTGGGCAGCTGCCATCTGAGGTTTGCCTGCAATTCAGGCCGGCCCTGGGCGGCTGCGGGGCTGAGGAGACTGGTGGACTCCAGAGGCAGGCACGCAGCAAGGCCCT
>NW_006287291.1:0-255 GCF_000327345.1 Myotis davidii | reverse complement strand
CCCTGTGACAAGTGTGGGGCAGCCACCCTCCTGACTGCGGTGTATCTAGGGCAGCCCTCCTTGCCTCCCTGGGATCAGAGAGGGAGCATCTGCTGCAAGGAGGGTGGCAACACCGGCCAGGGCCGGGGGTCCCTTCCAGGCCTGCAGACCTCCCCTCCTGGTCCACGCCCCCAGCACACGAGTCCCACGGTCCCAACCCCAGGTATCATCAGGCTGGTCCCACTGCACAGTCACAGCTGGGGACAGGGACTGTGT
>NW_006287290.1:0-12493 GCF_000327345.1 Myotis davidii | reverse complement strand
AGATAGCCTATATCTGAGTTTCTAATTCCAACTCAGTGTTAGTTGTGAAATTACATGAAACTCACTTAGCTTCTTTTTAAAAAATATATATTTTTATTGATTTCAGAGAGGAAGGGAGAGGGAGAGACAGATAGAAATATCAATGATGAGAGAGAATCATTGATCAGCTGCCTCCTTCATGTCCCCACTGGGGATCAAACCTGCAAACTAAGCATGTGCCCTTGGCTGGAATCAAACCTAGAACTCTTCAGTCGGCAGGCCAACACTCTATCCACTGAGCCAAACCAGCTGGGCCTCACTTAGCTTCTTTAAATCTCTGTTGCCTCTAATGAAAGTAGAAATAATATTAATAACCAATTTATAGAGTTACAGAGATGATTGAATAGCCTTATGTATGTGTTAGTACCTGGAACATAGCCCTCATTAAATGGTAACTTTCTCTATAAGTTTATGTATATCACATTATATATGTGTGAAATATCAAATACATGTGTGTGTATGACACTAAATATGTCTCATATATGTATATATGTCATATATAAAAGTCATATATACTATATATACATGTACTGTGTGTGTATATATATATACAAAGCACATATTATATTTCTCATGTATATGTGTATATGTTTATATGCAAATATATACATATGAATGTGTGCATGTAATATATGCACACATATATGACATTAAATGACATCGATGTGCAAGAGACAGGGATGGGCAAAAGTAGGTTTATTTATCGTTGTGAGTATACAAAACATTGAGTTGCATGTTGCAATTGGTTGCTTTCTGCATGTTCCCTGACTGGGCTGGGGGGATTGAACCTGCACCCCAGGCATGTGCCCTTGACCTGGAATTAAACTCACAACCCTTTGATACACGGGCTGATGCTCTAACCACTTAGGAACACTGGCCAGGGCTGGTTCCTTTTTAAAAAGCTGAAGGCATTTACCAACCTCAAGTTCCATATTGGTATTAACTTAGGAACAAACCTAAGGTTTACTTTGATCATTAAAGTTTATGAAATTTTAGCAAAACATTCTACCAGCATCTTAGGTTTACTACTTAAAAATATAACCATTATTTTGAGGACAGTAAAACACAGGCATTATGAATGTTCCCTTATGCACGTTGGTGGCTCTCCCAGCAATTCCTTACAAAAAATACATTCATGTATGTATGTATATATGTATGTATCTTTCAGGAAAGTCATTGTTACATACAAATGGACTCCTACAATTTAGTGTATACTAAAACTATCTGGAGTGGTGTTCATCAAAATAAATTCTGTGCTTCGAATGTTAAATATTCAAGTCGGTTGATGAAACGACTGGAAAAACCTAAAAGAGGTTTGTTCCTCTTCGTTTGCTTTCAAGGGGAGGGTGGGGAGTGAGGTGGTGTGAGGTGTGAGGGTCAGAGCTAAGCCTCTCGGTTCCATCTTGAAGGGTCTTGGGAGCACGAGCCGATGTGATCTTTGTAGTGTGTATCACTGCCATCATCTAGAGCGCTCCACAAGGCATTTCTTCCTGCCTGGGATGTTCGCGTGTTCGCCCCGCCTGCCATCTGAGAAGGAATTTTTTCCTGGCGGCCATGACCTAATTCCAAGCTTTGGCAGACAGACACAGGCATCTGCCAGGCCAGGTTTTCCTATGTAGCATATGAATCGCCTGCATTTTAGCAGGCAGCACCTAGAAGAGAAAGCCTGTGAAGGATTTGCCAGCCCTTCTGAAATCAGGCTGATTGCGCCCTCCGGACCTCAATTTTCTGTGCAGGATTTCTTTGTTTGCAGGCATTTCCGAGCTCCCAAAGCCTCTGTCTGGTGTTCGACATGAACATATGCTGTGTATAAAGGGAAGTGATTGAGGATGCCAGGGCTTACTAGCATGTTGCCTAAGCAGGACTCTTCATCGATGACCTCCCCCCTCCTGCTTTTACAGTTGTTTCTGCAATCCAAGGAAAGACATTTCTTTCTTCTCAGAGCAGAAGTAAGTGCTTAGCAAAGCCAAGTGAGCCTTTGCACCGTTCTATGTACTGATCATGTGCATTGTTAGTAACAGAATCAGAGAAATCTTATTGGCTTAGCATTCAAAAGCGTATTACTTATGTTGGGCTGGGGGGAGGGTGGATGTCAGTGTTTAAAATTTTTATAGACTGTATTACATGGAAGTATCTTTAGGCTTGCTTGGGATATTTTCCTATTTTATTTTCTGGTAAATATTGTTAAATGTTTACTTTTTTTTTTTTGCAGTTACAGCTTATAGGAAATGAAACACTGTTCTTTCTACAAGAAAATATTAATGTTAGGCTTTTTTATTTTTTTAAATTTTTAACTTGCTTTGTCTGTTGGCATGATTTTTGGCCAAAATATTATTTTCTCTTTTAGTCTGATGGTTCCAAGTGGTATCCAAAAGGAAATTCAATAATAAACCTATCTGCATTTTTAATGATCAAATTGAAAATTTCATTTCATTTTGAGAGTTCACCTAAAGGTCAGTGATCAAACTGACAGAAAAGCAAAGGACAGTCCTGAGAAGCCCTGCATTTTTTCCCTCTATATGTCTAAGGTTCATTTTGGGCTATGCATTTTTTTTCTAGAGGCATTTACAGAGGAAAATAAAGAAAAGGACTCACCAACCAGGGCTGATTTAAAGAGAGAGGCGGCAGCTGATTTAGAAGGAAGGCAGAAGGGTTATCTGCTGGCAGTCAAGACATTGAAACTATCCGGAGATAAGAATTAGATCAAAGATTGGGTACAAGCAAGAATAGATTTCTTAAAGACCACCAGCTAAGATTTGTGATTTTTCACTAAGACAGCCATACTTACAATTTTATACATAAGTAAAAATGACTTCCAGGTTTATTTGATCATAGACGGAATTACTCTGTCACAGGATGACAAGCCATGACAAATAGGTTCCCTGTAATGAAAAGTCTGGCAAAACCTGTATTCTCAGTTAATGGATGGTAGGAGGAACCCAGGCAGATCTCCCTTTCATTCGTACTTTTACACGTGGGCTATAGGACTGCCAATCTCTATTATAGCATTAGATCACCTGGAAGGTCTGACATTTGGCAGGGCAATGTAAGTTTCAGGGTAATTTTTCTGACCAGCAACCCAAGGCCAATGTAGCAAAATTTGAAAAGCAATTAAACTACAAGAAAGGCTTGCATACCATCCAGGTGTTTTGCCCACTTGTCAACATGAATAGATACATGCGCTCATATTCTAAGCAGAGTAATGACAGAATTCCATTTGCAGACTCTAGATTTTATAACAGAGACAGTAAAAATCTTCAGAATGATGAGTTTTGCTTCTTTGTTCGTTTTTATAAAACTTGACAGTCTTTCTGTACATTGCAAATGCTCTAAAGCACATTGACTGATGCGTTAACTAAATTGCCTGGGCACTCTTTCTAAAGTCAACTCATTGCCAGATGTAGAGAAGACAGGGTGAGGATTTCAAGGCCATTGGGTGAAGTTCTTCCAGATAAAGGACTGTCTTACTCCTGTTTGCCACATCAGAGAGAGTCAGTCAACAGCTGAGTAAGTTAGTGAATATATAAAGCTGTGGGTTAAGAAGGACCTTTTCCTAGAGAGGAAGATGAGAGACCTGAATTATCCTTGTGTACCTCACATGATAGTCATCATTAGATAGTTCAACTTGAGAAACTTGGATGTGGGGGGGGTGAGAATGAAGAAAGAACATTTTTACACTATTAAATAGGAGATGCTATCCTATATAATAAAAGCCTAAAATGCAAATTGTCCCCTCGGGTGGTGGTTCAACCGCTGGCTATGACGTGTGCTGACCACTAGGGAGCGGCGTGGAACATGGTGGGCGTTGGCAACATGGTACTGGCAGTGGGCAGCAGTGGAGGTGCTGCCCCCTCCGATGGGCCCCGACGAGAGTGGGACGATGGTGGGGTGGGGGAGCAAGTGAGCGGGTGCCACCAGGCAAATGGGGCCCATCCCCCTGCTGAAGGCCCCACAGACAGCGACCAGACGGTGGGGGGCGGAGCTGCTGCCCGGCTCCCAAGTGCTGAGGGAGAAAGGGCAAATAGCAATATTAAAATATTTCTTCTAATTATTCCCCTTCCAAGGTGCAAGAATCCATACTCTGGGCCACTAGTTATGTAATATTTTCAGTTCAGGTTCAAAAGAGAAAATGACCTTTTATTCAAAAGAGGAAAATATAAAGCTGTCTCCTTCATCGTCATAGGTCAGAAGAAAAAGAAATCACAGATGTAAACAGAGAATACAGGCAGGAGCGAGCAGACTGATAGAAGGACCGAGTCCTTCTCATTCACAGCTGTTGTTAGTTAAGGATTTAAAGTAAACTTTACCTGCAAGTACATGTGTTCCCAGACCTTCGGATCTGCTCTCAACCCTGGGCCTTTAAACACACTGTTTCATTTGTCTGGAAGTTCTGTTCTCTGTTTCCCCTTCCTACCACTCTAATTTGTCCTGTAGAACTCCCATCAGGCATCGCTTCCTGAATCCTGCCTGGATTTCCTGGAACTCCCTTCCCTCATCCTCTAGTTTCCAGAACCGGAGAAATAAACGTTGTTGTTTAAAACACCCTGTCTGTGGTACTTTGATGTGGTGCCCTGGCAGATTAATATAGTTTCCTGATTGGATTATTTAGTTTGTTTACATTTGGAATGAGTAGACTTAAGATTATTTAGGTTTAAATTTGTCATCTTATTTGTTTTTATTATTCTAAACATTATCTCTATTTTTTCTTTTGAATTAATATTTTTATTTAAAATTTTCCTCCATTAAGCTATTAAATGCATTTTTTTACTGTTTTTATTTGTGTGTGTGTTTGTGTGTGTGTGTGTGTGTGTGTGTGTGTTTACTGGCCAACTCTAATGATTATAACATACTTTCTTGACTCAAAGTCTATAATATATGTTAGTACTTTTTATTATTTCCCAACAATACGTTTTATGATATCATTGTTATATATTTTATTTCTAAATATATTTTAGCCCCATATTATTATTCTTGCTTTATAAAGTCCCATTCCTTTAGATTTGTTCACATAGTTACAATCTCCTTTATCCTTTATTTCTTTATGTACCTCCATCCTTCCTTTTAGAAGCATTTTCCTTTTAGGTATCTGTTTTGTTTTTTTTTTCTTCAATTAATGCAATTCTATTGGTGAAAATTTTACCTAGGGTTTTTTGGTTTTTATTTTTCCTACATGGATGGATTTAAAGAGGATGAGTTTTGAATGGACAAAGTTCCAACTGACCTCATAAGACTGGAGAAATGGAAGAATAGGATACATATGATGACAGTTCATTTGAAGCTGAGAGCATTATTTATCTGGTTCCTGTTTTCTTAGGGAAAAAATTTCCTAATGCTGATAAGGGAAGCCTTAACATTTTGGATATGTTAGGAGAATTGTGTAATAGAAATAATGCAAAAGAGCGAAAGACAGGTGTTAAAAGACCAAATGACGTTGGGAAACATACACTGGTACTTGCCCCAGTCTGAGGTTGCATGGCCTTTTGTCCTGCAGCACTTAAGCAGACTTAGGTAGGGAAGTGTGAACTTTTCCCCATCAGGGGCATATAGGTCAGTGGGCAGGGGAGACAGGGAGTCTTACTTACATGATCAATCATGTAACCTAGACTGGACAGGGAAGGAAGTGAGGTCAGAGAGATATTGACCAGGGGGAAGGATCAAGCGATTTGAGGTCTGTGCATAGTCCAAGTTCAAGGCAGCCTGAGTGCAGGGTGAAACAGCTGGAGCCGGTACCAAGCTGGTGGTCAGAGTTTAGAATATATTACCAGGCTTTCACATTTTATAAAGTCAGGGTGTTGCTGTCTCTACATGAGGAAAAATATATTGACAATCTTCCTCAGACATTGCTTTAAAACAGCGGTTCTCAACCTGTGGGTCGTGACCCCTTTGGCGGTCGAACAACCCTTTCACAGGGGTCGCCTAATACCATCCTGCATATCAGATATTTACATGATGATTCATAACAGTAGCAACATTACAGTTATGAAGTAGCAACGAAAATAATTTTATGGTTGGGTCACAACATGAGGAACTGCATTTAAAGGGCCAGAAGGTTGAGAACCACTGCTTTAAAACATCATTTAAGAGAAAATAGGCTAAACTTGTATTTAAAACTGATGAGGCACTGATTAATAGTGATGATAGGTTATAATACATTTATTTAATCAGTATTAAGTTCCTGAGCTATCAAAAACTTGCCATTGGGCTTGAAAACTCTCATGGAAACTGTCTAAACAGATGACAAATAGTTTTCTCTGCTTTAATCAGTGTTTGGTTGTTAATGCCTTGAGATTACAATGTTCTCCTTGAGATGACAACTTTTTTCCCCAAGTAAAAATAATCAGTCAGTGTTCGCTTAGATTTCCATCTCAGAGTCAGAAAAGCCACTTTTCAGGCATCAACATAAAATGACACACACACGTCTGTTGCCCATGTGAGCATGTATGATAAACGCGTGCCTGTGGACACCTACCTCTGCCTCTGAGAACGACTTTGAGCATAGTGCTGAAAATGTCTGTACTGAAGTATTGTTGGACAGATGGTATAATTAAACATGTTTATTTATATATATTATGCTGCCAACTTTTGGAAACATACCTAATTAATGAACAAAATTATACACAAATACACACACACACACAAACTTGCTATTAAGATTAGCAAATGATAATCTTATAAACAAAGAATTCTTGGCTTTAGAAAACTAAAGAACACAAAGTTTAATCTATAATAATAAAAGGGTAATATGCTACTTAGACCATTAGACCAAACGTCCTTTGGGCATCATTCTGGATGTCCTTCTGGAGGGAGCCATCTGGGCATCATTCTGGATGTCCTTCCGGACAAACCCTGGGCCAGAGCAAAGCTGCCCAGGTCCCAGGTGCCTGGTGCGGCCGGAGAGTAGCAGCCTGTAGAAGCAACTCGTGTCCCAGGTGCCAGAGGGAAGCCAGTGCAGGCAGCCGGGGGAAGGAAGAACTACTCTTGCATGAATTTTCTTGTATCAGGACTTTAGTGAAATTAATAATAAAGAAGATTAGTCAAAATCAGTCTTACTTCAGGAAGCACTTTCTAGGTTAGCTTTCTAAAAGTCTCTGAAGTTGTCTCCTGGGATGCTGTGTGTTACTACCACATATTTGTCGCACAGAAAAGAAGAGGAAATGCAGTGTTTGAAATTGCTAACTCAAGTTGAGCATAAAAATATCTACTGACCTGGCACCATTCTGTCATCCCTTTTCTCACTTCCTGGGTGTACACCGGAAAAGGAAGGGTGGGAGTTATTAATAATCTGTCATGAAAAGAAATTGATTTTTTTTGAAATTTTAAAAATGCATCTTGCCCAAGAGCTCTTTGGTACTTTATAGAGATGGAAAGACCCAATAATTTATTTATAGTGAGTTCAGAGCTAGTTAAGATCGATCAAAGAAATTTCTTTCACAGTCCTGAGATGATTTAGAAGAAGAAACTAAGAGAATGCTAGAAACAGTTCTCTCATGCAAATTCTCTTGTTCACTTAAAATAAATACATGTATTAACTTCACAGTTGCTAATTATCCAGGTATTTGATTCAGTTACTTGAGTGAAAATGCCAAGCATAACAAATGTAGTGTGACTGCAGGTATTACTATGACTTACATAGGCCATAGATTTGTTATGTAAAATCAAATGCATATTATTACATGGTGCACTTTTGAGATTTTGTTCTGCCCTGGCATTTTGACCGTTTCATCTAGTAAGATCACTTTTTCACTTTAATGTGTAATATCTTAATGGCAGAAACATTCTTGACATTTTACTTGTTGAACTTGAAGCCCACATTGAAAGTATATTGATTGTGCTTCCTACTTGTCTTTTCTGCTCTTTTTTCATCCTTCTTCCTTCTTCCTTTTAGCGTTCTGAATAATTTAGTCTAAAATTCAGAGGAAGGATTAGGTTTCCAGGGGAAGCTGTGGGTGGCCCTCCTATCAGTTTAAAGTCTGAGCAAGGGAAGTGGCCAGGAGGTTAAGCACAAGTGAGAAAAGTGGTCATTTGTGGTGGTGTCCCAGTGGAGTCAAGAGATTGGTTACATAGGAAATATTGATTAAATAGGTAAGTGTATTCAGAACAATGGGAGCTAGTTTTCTTACTGCCAGGGAAATTATGAAGATCGAGAGATGAAAAGTATAATTAACCTGTGTAGTGCGTTGGAATTGGAGGTTTGGGGGAAATATATAATTTTCAGTATTTAAATACAGAAAAAAAAATAGTGTGTGTGTGTGTGTGTGTGTGTGTGTGTGTTTGTGTGTGTGTTCCTGGTTTGGTCCACTGAAAGGGCCCAATCACAATAAGCATACACAGTGTCAGATCTTGGCTTCTAAATATCACTCTTCACTAAAAGAAACTAGAGTTTCTTGGAGAAATAGCTTCCTGGAGAAATGGCCGGCATGAAATGATCCCAGAATCTACTCTGCTAGAAAGTAAGATAGTGATCTAAGAATGACGGAGATATGCTAAAAGCCAACTTGAAGGAGCTCCCACTGGCCAAATCAAGAAAATTTTGAGCATTAAAATATATAACAATAGCAACGGTGTATAACCCACGAGTCCATACTGGTGTAAATAAAACAAGTGAACAAATATAGGAGAATAAAAAGCACTTGCCAATTAAGTTATTAAGCCAAACTAATAGGTTAAGTATTAGGTGTGACTGATATTTGATTGTTATTGATTTAATATGCACATGTGTAACTTTCATTTTGCCCCACATTTGTAATATTAACTCATTTTATAATAACAAAAAGATGAGTTAGGTATAATCATTCTTCTCATTTCAAAGATGAGAAATTGCAACATGGAAAGGTTAAGGTAGACCTAAGTAACTTTCCCCAAGGTCACACAGCTAGTCTGCTTGTACGTGGCCATGCCAGCATTCAAAAGGCAGCCTAGCACCCGATTCCATGCTCTTCGCCACTTCAGTATGTTGCCAAGCCCACCTTTTCATAGTTATGCATCTCTTAGCTTAAATTACTAAATAGCAGAAACACTGCAGAGACACAATGCAACCAATTAATTCAGCCTCAGACTTCGTTTCTTTTAAGAACTATGGGCTTTAAGAATAATACATTTAGTGCTCTTACTTTTCAACCTTTTGAGTAAGTTCAACTGTAGACAGAGACTTTTTGTGCTGTGAGGTATATTTTGTTTCTAGAAAGCTTAATAACAATCCCCTTTTTAAGCGTTTATCCTATTTTCCCCCTCCTTCAAAGACATATTTCTTATAAGCACATTTAACAGTCATGACCTCCCTTTTTATTCACTTATTAATTCACGGCACAGATGAGAGTTCGTGATTCCTCTTACACTCATCTCTAAAGAATTACTGAGATTTTAAAAGGTCAAACCTCTTGGGTTCATCTTATTTAACCTTTGTTCAGCTTTTGACTTTGTTGAAAGTATGTTCTTTCAGATGTTCTCTTTTCTCAGATTTTATTACACAACTTACTCTTGTTTCTCTTTCCAATCGCGTCTTAATGAATTAAAGATGTATATGTCAAAGACCTTTGTCCTTCATCCTAACACTTCAACTGTCACATATATTTACTAAGACTTGCAACTCCACAAGTTCATTGTCAGCATGTCTTCTGGTGCAGCCCCATGGACCAAACTGCCTGAAAAACACCTTCCCCGGGTGATCTCATAAGACCTCCTCATTTATGTGTGAAAATCTAAATCATTATCTTCTTTCTTTGATGATGGAATGTGTGTAGCCATGGCCCACGCCCAAACCCCCATGATCTCAGGCATGTCATACTACAATCTTCTCTTCTCACTGTCTTCAAGATCCCATCTTCCCTACGAAAACATAGAACATGCAAACTCACTACATTGAAGAACGACGTTAAAGTTATCGCCAGAACGTGTAGAATTCTTTTTACAAACAATTTGATTGGATAGGAGGGAAATAGCCATTCAGGTGTTCCCCAATATTTTATATGCAGAACAGAGAAAACTTGGCCATGTAAAGCGCACTGCGCACTATCTCTTTGCCACTGTCTGGCTCTTGAATAAGAAGACGCCTGTTTTGAATAGAACACTTGGCAGCCTTCCTTCTGGTGCACGATGGAGGTTTTTTTGTAGGCAGTTAGAGGGCTGTTCATCACTCGTACATCTCTTTCTCTTTCCAGAAAATGACTGGGCAGGAAGCACGTGGAAACTGAAGTAGCACATTCCCACCCAAGAAGTGGCTCTGCATGTGGTCCACACTGAGGAGATGAGGTGGCATGCACTGTCTCTGAAGTATTAAATGAAAGCCTTGTGGACACTGGGAGCTGAATGGAAACTGCTCATATCTCTGTGTTTATATACCTAAGGCAGCAAACCAAAGAACACTGCCTTGAATCCAGTGGAGGCAAGGAAGTGAAAAAATAAGGGTAAGGCGGAAACAATGCCCCAAACAAGGACGTGAAAGCATCACCCAACACCGGAAAAGCAATTCCCAGGAAATAATTATCTCAAATTTCAAAATAAAGTTAAGTAAATGTATTGATCTTCATCAGCGAAGAACCATCAGGAACAGGAATTTCCAAGGGTAAGGCGGAGACCGATGGAAAAGGGAATGCGATTTAAAGGTATGTTATCTAGGAGAGACGTAAAGAAAACTGGCCAGCTAGGCAAAATTACAGCAGTGGGATTTTAAAGATCCTGGTACATCTTATAACAAAAGTGTTTGATTCTCAGGTTAAAAGAATTGAAGTCATTAATCAAATGAGAAAACATACACACTATTCTCTTTCCCAAGATACGTCTTAAGCCAATGGAGATGCATCTGCATCCATCTAAAAGGTTTGTGAGACTTTTATACTTACTCGAGTTGCCTTGCAGGAGTCAAAGAAGCAGATAATCTTTGAGATGAAGAGGCTTGGAAAATCCACCAATCACACGTTTTTTAAAAAAGGTATTTGAAGACCTGTTCCAGTCATCTAACACTAAAATTAAGATGTAAAATATGGATAATATAACTAGAAAAAAAGATATTTATTGAGAATATTACTGGAAAATATAATAGCAGAATGATCTATCTAGCCAGCTAGATGAATAATACACAATGAGAAAGAAAGAAACTGGTTGTAATAGGAAAGCATAAAGAATGTAAAACATCAACAAAATGGTAGAAAAGAGAGTGGATATCACATTTATGGCCCGTTCACTCTGCTCCTTCCTGCTAAAGGTCTGCACAGAAAACCCAGAAAGCTTGTTGTGCTCCTATCAATGAAACCCATCTTCCCCCGATACTAGTGGGCCCACCATTGCAAACTCATTGGAAGACCAACCCTATAAGTCTCAATTTGTACTTATATCCATGTTTCCCCTAGAAACCATCAGGAATAATGATATCCTGTCTTATTTTCCTCTCCACGTTAGCCACCACATGAATCCCGAACCTCCCAGATTATCCCATATTAGGAAAGGGATACCTGAGAAGGCGAAACATTGACCTACAAGCTCCAGTTGTATCTGGTGGTACTAGACCTTATTAGATCCAATGTCTGGCTAATATAACACAAATTTTGTAGTGCTTGCTGTACTCTCCTAAAATAAAATTTATAGGCAAGATAACCTACATGCATGCGTAATTAAATGCTATCATACTGGGGTAATATAAAGAGAAAACATAAGGGCAATTATTTGTAATAGATTAATATGTTTGTTGTTCATGTTCAGGCATGACAACACAATGAAGAGTTAGATGTTTACAAGGATGCAAAGAGTCATAAGAATGTAATAGCTGCTAAGGCAGACGGATACAGGTATATTTTATTGCAACTCAGCTATAGAGCTAGTGTGGATGGTAATATGATTTTCTAAAATGTTGGATAACTCCTGGTAAATGTCCAAAGAGAATACAATACAATACAATACGATACAATACAATACAATAGTTAAATGGTAGTTCCAATTCCTAGAAAATTTAGTGGTGATTAAAATTGTGCAGAAAATCTTTATATTTATATGTAAAATGGAGATAAGTTCTAGGTGGACACAATTATGAGCAAGTTTTTCATCTACATTAATGTTCAGTGGGATATTCCAAGTTCATGTGTTGGTGTGTGATTTAAAAAAAAACACACTTATTTTTTACTGTACCATTCCTTGCAGGAATCTAGCAACGTTAACACACTCCCATTAAGTGTAAGTATTGCCACCTCATTGTGACAGCTGAAAACACACAAATTTCCAAAATAACCCCTAGGGGGTGGTACTGCCTTTGTTGAGAAATATGATCTAATTAGTCTGTTCATTGTAATTAGGAAGAACTATGTAAGTTCTAACTTTGGCTTTACCTACAAGTGTATAAAAACATCTCAATACTATAGAAAGGTGTTTGAGATGTTCCCAGAAAAAATTAATCAACTGAAGTATTTGTATTCCACTTTTAGTATGTTTAAATTCAATTTTCAGAATCATTCTTTCTTGTTTTGAA
>NW_006287289.1:0-246 GCF_000327345.1 Myotis davidii | reverse complement strand
ACCTGTCAACCAGGTCTCAATGACAAGCACTGATCATCAAGGGGCAGATGCTCAGACCAGTAGGTGAGCTTGCTGCTGGGGTCTGGCTGATTGGGACTGAGTGAGACAGTACAGACATGCCCTGGAGCCCTGCTGCAGTCCCTCTCCAGCTGGTCAACCTCCCGTGTCCCTCTCTAGCCCCAATCATGCATCGGCGGGGTCCCTTGGCCTACACTGCGCCCTCTTGCAATCCAGAACCCCTCAGGG
>NW_006287288.1:0-956 GCF_000327345.1 Myotis davidii | reverse complement strand
GTCCCACGGCCTCCCTTCTTCCCCCGATTCCTGGTTTTCTTGTTCTGGCTCCGTCCCACGGCCTCCCTTCTTCCCCCGATTCCTGATTTTCTTGTTCTGGCTCCAGGGCATTGGAGTCTTCCATAGAAGGAATCAAGCAAAAAAAAAAAAAAAAAACACCAAAAAACTTCTGGATGAAAGGGATTGTGCAGATGTGGAAAGAGTCAGCGCAGGACAGTCGCTTTGCTGAGGTCTGCTAAGCGATTTCTGGGTCCTACTTGCTCTGCAAGTTGCAGCGTCCTGTCTCCATAGCAACCCCGGGCAGGGTTCCGCTGGGAGAAGCAATGGAGCACATCTGTTGCCAGGATTCTAGGGAGTAGACCGGGAAAAGGGAAATCCTAGATTTGTGATTTGGCGAAGCCTCTGCTCCTCTTCCGAGCTCAGCCAATCCGACCTGCAGCCGACCAGTCGGGTTGGAAACCCGAGAAAGGGTGGGGCCCTGAGCACAAAGGAGGGGGAGCCAGCACCCAGCGCCTAGGATTTCCAAGTCTGATAGGTCGATTGCAGGAGGGAGGTGAGGGGCGAGTTGTGCCTTAGTAGAGGGACAGTGCATTTACAGAGCTTTAGAGAGTGTGTGTGTGTGTGTGTGTGTGTGTGTGTGTGTGTGTGTGTGAGAGAGAGAGAGAGAGAGAGAGAGAGAGAGAGAGAGAGAATCTTGAGGGACAGGTGACCATGAGACTGCAGTGTGCAGATCAGGGGAGCCCAGGACTAACACTTAAAAGACAAAGGTGTCTCATCATGCGAATCAAACAACCAAACTCGGGACATTTTTGGAGAATAAACAAGGAAATCCTACTTTTGCTCTTTCCCCTCATATGGAATCTGCCAGATGAATAGGCAGAGTATTACCTTCAAGGAGAAGGCAATGCATGTTAGCCTATATAAATAAGAGAGTTCATGGGTTACCTGTTTTGTAA
>NW_006287287.1:0-282 GCF_000327345.1 Myotis davidii | reverse complement strand
GTGCGATGTGTTTGTGTGGTGTGTGGTGTGTGTAGGTATGTGTGTCTGTGTGATATGTGGTATAGTGGTATGTGGTGAGTGATATGTAGTGTGCCTCTCTGTGTATAATCTGTGTGCTGTGTGGTGTGTGTACTGTGTGCATTGGAGGTGTATGTGGTATATGGTTTGTGTCTGTGTGTGTGCACGTGGGGGTTGTAATTTGTGTGTGTTCTGTGTCTCTCTGTGTGTGGGTATGATGTGTATATGTGAGTGTACTAGTTATGTACTGTGTGATGTAGTGGT
>NW_006287286.1:19829-20201 GCF_000327345.1 Myotis davidii | reverse complement strand
TTCTTTATTTTAATCATTTCTCAAAACTTCAATGCTGTATAATAAAAGGTGAATATGCAAATTGTCCCTCAACAGGAGTTCAACCAGGGGGTGGAGTTGGCCAGCCAACTTCCTGCAGCCCCTCTCCCAGCTGCTCCCGCCCCCAATTGGTCCTAATTGTGGTGGGCTGGCTGGATCCCAGACACGCATGAATTCATGAACAGGGCCTCCAGCATAATGATAAAGAAAATAGCAACCCTCAGTTAAAAATCAGAACCAGAATTTTGATATTTAATTGCTCTGTTATTTATTTGAGGACCTCCTCCTCCTCCTCCTTCTTCTCGCTCTTCTTCTTCTTCTCCTCCTCCTTCTCCTCTTCTTCTTCTTTCTCTT
>NW_006287286.1:441-1850 GCF_000327345.1 Myotis davidii | reverse complement strand
TCATTCTAGCCACTAATGTTGCCCCTAAGTGGCTTCTTAGCTGAGCTTTAACAGACCATTCCATCATTTCCTCTGGATCATCTCACCTATGTACCATGGACATAGGTTGTCTTTCAGGTTCATGGATGGACAAGTGGATGTCCTCCCAAGTTTTGCCTCCACTGTCACACTTATTGTATTCTAAATTGGGTACTTTGTTCTGAGGAGATTCAGTGTTAGACATGGATGGGAAAATAAAAGAAAATTGAAAAAATTTTTTAAAAAAAACTTGAAGTAACTAAATGGAAAAGTTTAAGATTCTTGGAGGTATGTGCTCTCAGGATAATTACAAAAATTTTCTGGATGAAGGAGATGCTTAAGAAGTCTGATCTGTCACATGTATCGTACAAAGCTATGAGGGTTACATGTGATAATATGTATGAGAACTCTTGGTAAAATTGGAAGGCACTACACGTGCCGTTATTTTTATTGTAATTTTAAGGATTACAGCTTGCAGACATCCATCTCTTTATGTTTCTGATATTCAGATATAAGGAGTTTTAATCACCAAAGAAAGACAATGACTTCTATGTTCCCTTTAAGCAAATACTCCCCCACTCCTTGACACAGTCACTGAGGTCAGAGGTTTCTGTAAGCCTCCTCCTGTCATGCTTCTCACTGTGCCTCACTGAGAGCACAGAAATACACTGCAGCATCCTCCAGCTGGCAGTCTGAGATCCTGAGGCTGAAGTTTTTGGTTGCTTTCTGGAAGTTGACAGAGAAGCGATTATCCGTTGCATTTTGTTGCTTAAAAGCTTCTTGGCGGATAATGAAAATCATCTCCCCACTGGGAGGTTGTTTGTACCAGAACAAATAATAATCACTCCGAGTAGTGTCATATGTGCAGGCCAGTGTCGCAGCCTCTGCCTCCTGCACAGACATTTCTTGTTGAGGCTGAGTGACCTTCTGGGCCACGCTGGATCTGTGGGAAAGAGAACAGAAAGGACTGCACTGGGAATGGCACTGGAGAGCTAAAGCAGGCAGACTCACAGCTGGTTCCCATCCCCACCCACCTTTCCTCTTGATCCAAACTTCAGGCAAAATCCATCATCATTTTGCTTCCAATAGTGGGTATCAATGAGAAGGTAAGATCCCTGTGTTTTTATTTTTTTTTCCCTACTTTCCAATCCTACTGGGTACTTAGAAAAGCAAATACTTTTGCCTTACCAAGGCAGTTGGAGACCACGAATGCCCACAGCACACTCCGGCAGGCCATGCTGGCAGCTGTCTTCTGCAGGGTGAAAGTCTCTTGTTCTGTTCTGAAACTTGGGAGCAGCTGTTCTCGGTGACATCACTGTCAGAACAGGAAATGGTAGGTGAGATGGGCCGTTGATTATGTCTTGCTTTAAAATGTTTATCAATGCCTTTTG
>NW_006287286.1:0-296 GCF_000327345.1 Myotis davidii | reverse complement strand
GTAATGAGTTCAGTTTTCTCTGTAAGCTTTCTTTTTCTTTCTTCTCTCTCTCTTTCTCCTGTTCCTGCCTCCCTTCCCTTCCTCCCTCCCTTTTGTAGTAAAGCCAATATCATAATGGTCTCTGTATTGTCATAAAACGGGTTTTGATTATACTATTATTTTGGCCAATTCTTTATTTTAATCATTTCTCAAAACTTTAATGCTATATAATAAAAGGTGGCTATTTAAATTGTCCCCTCAACAGGAGTTTAACCAGGCGGGGAAGTTGGCCAGCCAACTTCCTGCAGCCCCTCTCC
>NW_006287285.1:0-532 GCF_000327345.1 Myotis davidii | reverse complement strand
GGTCAGGGACACAGGCAGGCAGCTTCACCTCAGTGCTGTGCCGGATGTTAGCACTGGGCAGGCCTGGGTGTGCCTCCGCTGGGGGTGGAAGTCCCCGCTCCTGTCCCTGCCCCCCAGCTCCTGTGTGTGCACAACCCGTTGTCTGGGACACCCTAATGGGCAAATTAGCATATTACCTCTTTATTATATAGGGTTTTGTTTCACTACAGATACATGTATTATGCAAATAGTTTAAATATCCTTATATTAGCTAATAATATGTGATGTTTATTCTGAAAAATATATTTTAAGCAAATCACCATAATCTGTGATATATTTTACATGCAATCAATTCCAGTTAAGACAGGGATAGAAAACCCCGATAATTGCACACGGCAAACAAAAGCTGAGTTTGGCACCAAGTTACCTCTGTGTGCCTAAAGCTATCACTTGCACCCAGTGTGGAATTATTTTGATTGACATATTCAGTAACTTATTCTTCTATTAAAAATTTACCTCCTCCAACACAATCTTAAAAAGAAAAAAAAAAGTG
>NW_006287284.1:0-766 GCF_000327345.1 Myotis davidii | reverse complement strand
TCTGAGCTCTATTAACTTGTATTCTTATGTTTATTAAGTACATTCCTACAAAAAGCGAACACATTGATGGGAACTGAAAATGTAAACATTAAACTTGTTATTTCAGAGCTGTTTGAAAGTGTTTTCAGTGTATTTATGTTGCCCGTGGTGTATTAAGGTTCTATTTGCTTGTAATTCAAGTGTTCCATATACATCACAGAAGAATTCCAGTGTTTAGTATTGAGAATTCTTAGAACAGTAAGCACACTTACGGCGTTTTCTGAGCTCTATTAACTTGTATTCTTACGTTTTCTAAGTAGATTTTTAAACCCACCAACAGATTGATGGGAACTGAAAATGTAAACAGTAAACTCGTCATTTCAGAGCTGTTTGAACGTGTTTTCAGTGTATTTATGTTGCTGGTTTTGTATTAAGGTTCTATTTGTTTGTAATTCAAGTGTTCCATATCCATTACAGAAGAATTCCTGTGTTTAGTATCGAGAATTACAAGTACAGAATTCCAGTGTTTAGTATTGAGAATTCTTAGAACAGTAAGCACATTTTCGGAGTGTTCTGAGCTCTATTAACTTGCATTCTTATGTTTTCTAAGTATATTACTTAAATCCACCAACAGATTGACGGGAACTGAAAATGTAAACAGTAAACTCATCATTTCAGAGCTGTTTGAACGTGTTTTCAGTGTATTTATGTTGCTCGTTTTTTTTTTATTAAGGTTCTATTTGCTTATAAATCTAGTGTTCCATATCCATCAGAGAAGAATTCCAGT
>NW_006287283.1:0-813 GCF_000327345.1 Myotis davidii | reverse complement strand
TTAATCCCTTTTCCATTGACTCAGTGGCTCCGGAAATGTTTACCGTGGCTCCAAGAACTAAAACTATAATTAACCTTTAAGAATACCTAACTTGCTCAATTTAGCTTCTGTAACAAACTGCTTTTGCAAAACTAGTTCCTCATTGCAACCCTAGGGATGTAATTGCTGCCTTTGTGAGTTTTGCCTTTATAAGCCTAATGCTACTGCCATTCAGGGCTACGAGATTTGGAGAGCTAAAGCCCCCTTGTAGCCGCCGGCCTTTGAATAAATGATTCCTTAATTTGACTTCTTGACTTGGGGCATCCTTTCTGTGATTCTCGGGGTACACTACAACACCAGGATCTCCTGATCAGAGCAGTAGAGCCAGGAAGAGGAGCCGGCTGTGAAAATCAGTGGGGATTCTTTCCACCAGGAAAAGGTTCTGGAGCCACACAGGTCAGTGTCTGAGTCTCCAACAAGAGCTTCTTCATAAAAAAAGAGAGCACGAGGGTTCTGGCTGGGCACAACCAGCAGACTTTTCTGCCGGTTATGAGCTCAGCAGGGAGGGGCCACTAGGAGTTGTGAGGATGGGGTAATGCGTCTCCTGTGGGCAGCAGCCCTAGTGGCACATATAAGGGGGAGAAATTGCATCTTTTTCATAGCCAAACAATTCAATGACTCCCTGAGTCTCCAATAATAACTGGGTTCATCTGAGTCTCCTTAATTGTTCCCTAAGGCAGACCACACTGTGCCCAAGCTGCAGCAGACTAGGAGTCACCTAGAGACTCAGGTGCTCTCTGAAAGGGCCAGTGCACAGGATCTTGTTCTCAGCCA
>NW_006287282.1:440-972 GCF_000327345.1 Myotis davidii | reverse complement strand
TGGCAGCAGGTTTGAGACAGAGCCTGTGCCCACAGTGTCCAGCCCAGGCTCTCCTGCCTCTTCACATGTAGAGGTTAGAGTTTTGTGGAAGATATTACTGAGGAAAATAACAAGGAGAATCTTCCAGTCTCAAAATAGAGCATCATCCAATGCAAAATTCTTATTCCCAAACCCAGAAAGGGAGCATGGCCCACGGTGGGTGAAAGAGAGTGAGAGGAAGCCCCATCCACGTGCCTCTGGGGGAGCACCCCTGGGTCCTCATCAAAACCCCAAAGAAGGAGGACTCTCAGTCCTGGAAACTTCCCCAAAGGAATGGGCTAACTGTTAGAGTGACGGGTCCCAGAAAAGGAGGGAGGGAAGGGGGTCAGGACGGGACCCCCTGTGGCCAGCATCCTTGAGTCCTTTCCCATCTGGGGTCATTCCTAGGATGACAAGGTCAGGCATGCAGCCCAGGGTCCCAGCTGCAGCCTTATATGCAGACTCCATGCAGATGGGGCTCTCCTCCTGCTCATAAAAGGGGGCCTTGCCGGCA
>NW_006287282.1:0-357 GCF_000327345.1 Myotis davidii | reverse complement strand
TGGGGGAGCACCCTGGCTCCTCATCAAAACCCCGAGGTAGGAGGATCTCAATCCTGGAAGCTGCCCCCAAAGGAATGGGGTCATGGTGACTGGTCTCAGGATAGGAGGGAGGGAGGGGGGTCAGGATGGAACCCCTTGTGGCCAGCATCCTTGAGTCCTTTCCCATCTAGGGTCGCCCCGACAATGACAAAGTCAGGCCTGCAGCCCAGGGTCTCAGCTGCACCCTTATAGACAGACTCCATGCAAATGGGGCTCTCCTCCTGCTCATAAAAGGGGGCCCTTGTCCGGCATGTTGGGGAGAAACCCAGAACCTAGGCGCCTGAAACAGGACCCCAGCGGCTCCACCATGGACTTGGT
>NW_006287281.1:0-929 GCF_000327345.1 Myotis davidii | reverse complement strand
GTTGGGGGCGACCTGGCCAGCAGTGGGGGGCAGCTATAGGCGATCAGGTCAGCACACAGTCAGTGAGGGGCAATCAGGCCAGCAGGAGGCAGGTAGTTAGGGGTGACCAGGCAGGCAGGCAGGTGAGCAATTAAGAGCCAGCTGTCCATTATTGTGAGAGGGATATCTGACTTCTGGGGATCGGGCCTAAACTGGCAGTCAGCCATCCCCCAAGGAGTCCCATATTGGAGAGGGTGCAGGATGGGCTGAGGGGAACCACCCCGTGCACGAATTTCATGCACCGAACCTTTGGTTGGTGTATAAAAATACCATAGATTTCTGGGTGTTAATTTTGTATCCTGCTATATTTCCAAATTCATTTATTTGGTCTAATAGTTTTTTGAAGGAGTCTTTGGGGTTTTCTATGTACAGCATCATGTCATCTTTGAATAAGGACAGTTTTACTTCTTCTTTTCTAATTTAGATGCCTTTTATTTCTTCTTGTTGACTGATCACAATGGATAGCACTTCCAGTACTATATCAAACAGGAGTGGTGAAAGTGGACATCCCTGTCTTGTTCCTATTCTTAGAAGAAATTAGTTAGTTTTTGCCCATTGGCTATGATGTTGGTTCTCAGTTTGTCATATAAGTTATGATCCCTCTATTTCTAGCTGAGAGTTTTTATCAAGAAAGGGTATTGGATTTTGTCAAATGCTTTTTCTGCCTCAATTGATATGATTATGTGATTTTTGTCTCTGTTTATGTGATGTATCACATTTATTGATTTTCAGATATTGTACCAGCCTTATATCCCTGTAATAAATCCCACTTGGGGGACCTCCCCAAACCAGTTTTTTAAGTGCAATAGAGAAGATAAACCCAAACTACTGGACAGAGAGGTCCTATAGCCTCAGACGCCAACCCAAAAACACTGACACCCAGAGGCTGA
>NW_006287280.1:0-477 GCF_000327345.1 Myotis davidii | reverse complement strand
TATCTCCTCAACCCCTTGAGCGGCCCTGCTCTATGTGTGACAGGGTAAGGAGCCCCAACCCCCCTGATGGGCCCTGCTCTGTGTGTGACAGAGGGTGGTGCTGCAACCTCCCCATCGACCCTGCCTTGAGTGTGACAGGGGGCGGTGCCCCAACCCCCGAATCGGCCCTACCCTGAGCGTGACTGGGGGTGGCATCGCAACTTCCTGATCCGCCCTGCTCTGTACATGACAGGGGGCAGTGCCCCAACTCCCCAATTGGCCCTGCTCTGAGCCTGACCAGGGGCTGCACCTAGGGATTGGGCCTGCCCTCTGCCACCCGGGAGCAGGCCTAAGCCAGCAGGTCATTATCTCCCGAGGGGTCCCAGACTGTGAGAGGGCACAAGTGGGGCTGAGGGACACGCCCCCCTCCAGTGCACTGGGCCTCCAGTTGTATTATAAGATAAGCCATCAGTAAAAAATTAGTTAATGCTTTAAGAA
>NW_006287279.1:0-236 GCF_000327345.1 Myotis davidii | reverse complement strand
GAAGTACTGATGGGGTGGTTATAATACTCTGGCCACTCAGTGTATATAGATTGATTTTAGAGAGAAAGAAGAGAGTTACATCGATTTTTGTTGCTCCACTTATTTATGCATTCATTGGTTGATTCTTGTATGTGTCCTGACCGGGAATTGAACCCACAACCTTGGAGTATCTGGGGGGATGACACTCTAACCAACTAGTTAGAGAGAAACATCGATGAGAGAGACATCGATTGGTT
>NW_006287278.1:0-1126 GCF_000327345.1 Myotis davidii | reverse complement strand
TGGAATAGAGAAACTGAGACAAGAAAATCAAGCATGGCCAGTTTGTAAGCTTGTTGAAAGCTTTTAATCCTCCCCTGACAAGATCATTGAGCACAAGTGGTTAATACCTCTCTGCCCACATGAGAGACTATACAGCAAAATCACCCTGGAACTTCTAAGGTGGGAGTGAGAGAGGAGGTTGGACAGGAGGGGCAGTTTTGTCTTACCCACTAAACAAACCAGCCTGCTGTCTTTGGAAAGGGATGAAAGGGGACTTTATCTCACTCACTAAGCAAAGAATCAACAACCTTGCTGTTGTGCCCAGATTTTAAGGTTCCCAAGATCCCCAGGGAGCCAGTCAGTCCGATGCAAAAGCAAAGAGTCCTTTTAATGCAAGCCGGCTTGTGCTCCCCGTTCACCAGACCCACCGACACAATGGAAAGTCCAGTGGCTGAGAGAGTAAGGGCTGATGGGACAGAGGGTTTTATAGGGTGGTGGAGTGAGGGCAGGAGAGGGGGCTGTGGGCCCCGCCGATTGGCCAGGCATGAGTCGGAGTCTCATTACACAGGATATGGTCATAGTGATGGCGTGCACTTCCCTTGATTATTATTGGTTATTCCAGAGAAATCCTGGGTGTGGCTAGCAGAGGCTTCTTCCGTGAAGAAACACATGGCTCTGTCCCAAAATGGAGGGCCCAAGGCAAGATGGAGGGCTCAGTCCTCGCCTGGCTCCTGCTGCTGCCGCTCAAACATTTCTGGGAATATGTCTATTTCCACTACGTTATCTAGTTTGTTGGAATAAAATTGTTCATAGTAATTTTTTACAATCCTTTGTATTTCTGTGGGGTCTGTTGTTGTTTTGCCTCTTTCATTTGTATTTTATTTATTAGGGTCCTCTCTCTTCACTTCTTGGTGAGCCTGGCTTGAGGATCATCAATCTTGTTTATCCTTTCAAAGAACCAAATCTTGATTTCAATGATAATTTGTATTTTTTTTGTCTCTGTCATTTAATTCTGCTCTGATCTTTATTATCTCCTTCCTTCTGCTCACTCTGGGCTTTCCTTGTTGCTCTCTTTCTAATTCTTTGAGTTGTAGAATTAGATGATTTATTACAATTTTTCTTCTTTTTTGAGGTAGGCCTGTACAGC